>NC_088420.1:16012027-16054527 GCF_034236695.1 Oncorhynchus nerka | reverse complement strand
TTTAGGCCCCGCTTCTCTCTAACCTGCTCTGTATCCCCCTCTCATTCTACCCCTCTTTCTCTCTCTTTTCCTCTTTCCTCTCATTTTCATCTCTTTGTACCTTCTTATCTCCCTCTGTCCTTCTCTTGCCTCCATCTCTTTCCTCCCTCCATCCCGCTAATCTTTCCTTCTATAACCCTCTCTCTCCTCTTCTCTCTCTCCATCCCCTCCCACCTTCCCCTCATCTCTTTATCCCTCTCTCCAGACCAGAGCTATAGGCTGAGTTACTGCAGCCCGGTGTCCAGGTTAGCTCTCTCACAAATGACTTACCCTATTAGCCATGCAAATGTACCCGCTGCTTTTCTGCCTGCCTCGTAAATAACGCCCAGCCACTTTGGATTAGGAAGGGAGGGAGGAGAGGAGGGAGGAGAGGTGGGAGGAGAGGAGGGAGGAGAGGAGGGAGGAGAGGAGGGAGGGTGTAGAGGGGGATTGAAAGAGGGAAAAAAGAGAGATGGCTTAGAAATTATACTGGCTCTCTTTTTTGGGGGGGCGGGGGGGGTTGAGTCTTCCGGGGTAACTTGACTACGCGGAACATTGTTTAATATATATATTTTTTGCCAGTTATCGGGAGAGGTGGGCACCGCGTTGTGATGATGCGTGCGCTATTGCGCTCTCTCCTCCCTCTCCTTTTCTGTCTCACTCCATTCCTCCATCCCTCTTTCTTTCTCTCCCTTTCTCTCCCAGTAGCAGTGTCCTCTCCCAATGTTAATTAGGAACACCATTACTGTGTCTGTCACAGCAGCCTCCTCCTCTTGTCCTCTCCTCCATTTGGTCTGCAGCAGTGACTCTCTGACCTCTTCCTCCTCCTCTCATCCTCTCCTCCATTTGGTCTGCAGCAGTGACTCTCTGACCTCTTCCTCCTCCTCTCGTCCTCTCCTCCATTTGGTCTGCAGCAGTGACTCTCTGACCTCTTCCTCCTCCTCTCATCCATCCTCTCCTCCATCATTTGTTCTTCCTCCTCCTCTCATCCTCTCCTCCATTTGTTCTGCAGCGGTGACTCTCTGACCTCTTCCTCCTCCTCTCATCCTCTCCTCCATTTGTTCTGCAGCGGTGACTCTCTGACCTCTTCCTCCTCCTCTCATCCTCTCCTCCATTTGTTCTGCAGCGGTGACTCTCCTCTTACCTCTTCCTCCTCCTCTCATCCTCTCCTCCATTTGTTCTGCAGCAGTGACTCTCTTATCTCTTCCTCCTCCTCTCGTCCTCTCCTCCATTTGGTCTGCAGCAGTGACTCTCTGACCTCTTCCTCCTCCTCTCGTCCTCTCCTCCATTTGTTCTGCAGCGGTGACTCTCCTCTTACCTCTTCCTCCTCCTCTCATCCTCTCCTCCATTTGTTCTGCAGCGGTGACTCTCTTACCTCCTCCTCCTCTCGTCCTCTCCTCCATTTGTTCTGCAGCAGTGACTCTCTTACCTCTTCCTCCTCCTGTTGTCCTCTCCTCCATTTGTTCTGCAGCAGTGACTCTCTTACCTCTTCCTCCTCCTGTTGTCCTCTCCTCCATTTGTTCTGCAACAGTGACTCTCTTACCTCTTCCTCCTCCTCTCATCCTCTCCTCCACCTCTTCCTCCTCCTCTCATCCTCTCCTCCATTTGTTCTGCAGCAGTGACTCTCCTCTTACCTCTTCCTCCTCCTCTCGTCCTCTCCTCCATTTGTTCTGCAGCAGTGACTCTCTTACCTCTTCCTCCTCCTCTCATCCTCTCCTCCATTTGTTCTGCAGCAGTGACTCTCCTCTTACCTCTTCCTCCTTCTCTCGTCCTCTCTTCCATTTGGTCTGCAGCAGTGACTCTCTTACCTCTTCCTCCTCCTCTCATCCTCTCCTCCATTTGTTCTGCAGCAGTGACTCTCCTCTTACCTCTTCCTCCTCCTCTCGTCCTCTCCTCCATTTGTTCTGCAGCAGTGACTCTCTTACCTCTTCCTCCTTCTCTCGTCCTCTCTTCCATTTGGTCTGCAGCAGTGACTCTCTTACCTCTTCCTCCTCCTCTCCCCCATTTGGTCTGCAGCAGTGACTCTCTTACCTCTTCCTCCTCCTCTCGTCCTCTCCTCCATTTGGTCTGCAGCAGTGACTCTCTTACCTCTTCCTCTTCCTCTCCTCCATTTGGTCTGCAGCAGTGACTCTCCTCTGACCTCTTCCTCCTCCTTCTCCTCCTCTTCCTCCTCCCCTCCGCATCACGTTTGCGCTGTCCTCATCAAAAATAGTGGTTCCCGTCACCGTGAATATAAAGAGGCACCAACTGCCTTTATGGACTGGATGACAAAAGGTGCCAGCTAGTCCCACTGTGACCTACACCACACACAGACACAGACACACACACACACACACACACACACACACACACACACACACACACACACACACACACACACACACACAAGCAGGTAGCGGGAAGGGAAACCTTTTAAGTCAGACACTTAAGGGCAACAAGGTGAACGAGGTACCGGGTGCATCTAAAGTGACACCCTCTTATCTCCTCTCCTCTTGTCTCCTCTCCTCTTATCTCCTTTCCTCTCCTCTTGTCTCCTTTCCTCTCCTCTTGTCTCCTTTCCTCTTATTTCCTCTCCTCTGTTCTCCTCTCCACTTGTCTCCTCTCCTCTGCAGGTGAAAGTAGAGAGGAGAGGAGACATGGAGAGGACACAAGGAGAGGAGGGCCACTTATTGAGATGTACACTGTGGTAGTTTAATAAATGGTAACACCTAATGTTCTTGTTCTCTCTCCTTGTTCTCTCCCCTCTCTCTCTCTCTCTCTCTCTCTCTCTCTCTCTCTCTCTCTCTATCTCTCTCTCTCTCTCTCCCCTCTCTCTCCCTCTCTCTCTCCCCTCTCTCTCCCTCTCTCTCCCCGCTCTCCCCCTCTTTCTCTCTCTCTCTCTCTCTCTCTCTCTCTCTCTCTCTCTCTCTCTCTCTCCCTCTCTCTCCCTCTCTCTCCCTCTCTCTCCCCTCTCTCCCCCTCTCTCTCCCTCCTCTCTCTTTCTCTCTCTCTAGCCCCCATCGCAGCTGGGACGGGTCCTAACTTCTCGCTGGCCGACCTGGACAGCTCCTCCTACTACAGCATGAGCCCTGGGGCAATGAGGCGACCCTTACCCAGCACCTCCTCCAGCAGGTACACACACACACACACACACACATAAACACACGCACACATATAAACACACACACACACAAATAAACACACACACACATATAAACACATTTACACACATACACAAACACACACACACACACACACACACACACACACACACACACACACACACACACACACACACACACACACACACACACACACACACACACACACACACATTCCCATAGTAAAACCCTAGTCACCCCACAGTGTGTATTTGTGCATATGTACGTTTGTGCATTCATACTAATGTGTGTGTTTAGGAGAGTATTTGTGTGTGTGTGTTTCTCTCAAACACATTCTGACTCGCCCTACTACTCCGGAGACAGCCCACGCACCAGGTTGAAAGAGCAGCTTTACACACAGCACAGGATCTTAACTTGATCACTCTTTTGACTGACTGAAAATGAGCAGTTCTCTTTCCCTCCATCTAAAATAATGTTGTCTCTTGCTCAAACGCGCTAGGTCCTATTACTGAAACATTCAAATGTACAAAAACATCATATACTTTTTTACAAAGGCGACATGCAGCCATACAGATCACCGACCATCATTTTATATACAGTGGGGAGAACAAGTATTTGATACACTGACGATTTTGCAGGTTGTCCCACTTACAAAGCATGTAGAGGTCTGTCATTTTTATCATAGGTACACTTCAACTGTGAGAGACGGAATCTAAAACAAAAATCCAGAAAATCACAATGTATGATTTTTAAGTAATTCATTAGCATTTTATTGCATGACATAAGTATTTGATCACCTACCAACCAGTAAGAATTCCGGCTCTCACAGACCTGTTAGTTTTTCTTTAAGAAGCCCTCCTGTTCTCCACTCATTACCTGTATTTACTGCACCTGTTTGAACTCGTTACCTGTATAAACGACACCTGTCCACACACCCAATCAAACAGACTCCAACCTCTCCACAATGGCCAAGACCAGAGAGCTGTGTAAGGACATCAGGGATAAAATTGTAGACCTGCACAAGGCTGGGATGGGCTACAGGACAATAGGCAAGCAGCTTGGTGAGAAGGCAACAACTGTTGGGGCAATTATTAGAAAATGGAAGAAGTTCAAGATGACAGTCAATCACCCTCGGTCTGGGGCTCCATGCAAGATCTCACCTCGTGAGGCATCAATGATCATGAGGAAGGTGAGGGACCAGCCCAGAACTACATGGCAGGACCTGGTCAATTACCTGAAGAGAGCTGGGACCACAGTCTCAAAGAAAACCATTAGTAACACACTACGCCGTCATGGATTCAAATCCTGCAGTGCACGCAAGGTCCCCCTGCTCAAGCCAGCGCATGTCCAGGCCCATCTGAAGTTTACCAATGACCACCTGGATGATCCAGAGGAGGAATGGGAGAAGGTCGTGTGGTCTGATGAGAAAAAAATCTAGTTTTTTGGGTTAAACTCCACTCGCCGTGTTTGGAGGAAGAAGAAGGATGAGTACAACCCCAAGAACACCATCCCAACCGTGAAGCATGGAGGTGGAAACATCATTCTTTGGGGATGCTTTTCTGCAAAGGGGACAGGACGACTGCACCGTATTGAGGGGAGGATGGATGGGGCCATGTATCGTGAGATCTTGGCCAACAACCTTCTTCCCTCAGTAAGAGCATTGGGTCTTCCAGCATGACAACGACCCGAAACCCACAGCCAGGGCAACTAAGGAGTGGCTCCGTAAGAAGCATCTCAAGGTCCTGGAGTGGCCTAGCCAGTCTCCAGACCTGAACCCAATAGAAAATATATGGAGGGAACTGAAAGTCCGTATTGCCCAGCGACAGCCCAGAAACCTGAAGGATCTGGAGAAGGTCTGTATGGAGGAGTGGGCCAAAATCCCTGCTGCAGTGTGTGCAAACCTGGTCAAGAACTACAGGAAACGTATGATCTCTGTAATTGCAAACAAAGGTTTCTGTACCAAATATTAAGTTCTGCTTTTCTGATGTATCAAATACTTATGTCATGCAATAAAATGCAAGTTAATTACTTAAAAATCATACAGTGTGATTTTCTGGATTTTTGTTTTATATTCCGTCTCTTACAGTTGAAGTGTACCTATGATACAAATTACAGACCTCTACATGCTTTGTAAGTATTAAAACCTGCAAAATCAGCAGTGTATCAAATACTTGTTCTCCCCACTGTAGCTCAATAAGACAAGACAGATATCGGCCTCCACTGGGCTAGAAGTGTATCCTTAACTCAAAAGTGGGTTCAATCTCGCGGTTAGTTAGGGAACATACAGTCCTAGCATGTCGGCGTGGGTTCGGCGTTGGTTTGATTCTGGCCTATGCCCTTTTGACACAAATATTTTGATCCCCTGATTGACTTGATGTAGTTACACGTTTTATTATTTTCCCCCTGATGTTGATAGGAAATGACCAGACACTGATGTTGATAGGAAATGACCAGACACTGATGTTGATAGGAAATGACCAGACACTGATGTTGATAGGAAATGACCAGACACTGATGTTGATAGGAAATGACCAGACACTGATGTTGATAGGAAATGACCAGACACTGATGTTGATAGGAAATGACCAGACACTGATGTTGATAGGAAATGACCAGACACTGATGTTGATAGGAAATAACCAGACACTGATGTTGATAGGAAATAACCAGACACTGTTGGATAAACAGGAAACAAATAAAACAATAAGCCAGGACACCAACATCGGTTTCATACAAAATTATTTTCCAGTACTGGGCTAGAAGTTGTGATGCTTGGAGCCTAACGTGCTGCTCAGACCACTGCACTAGTTCACAATGCTCTAGGAAGCCCTGAGAATACTGGATGGTATGAGGTGGGATGGTTTGCAGAGCCTTCCCCAAACCATAGCCCCCTCGGGACGGCACTGCATTGTATAGCCTACAAACACCGCATCCAGCTGCTCCCTGGCGATTTATACATTAAATATCTATTTAAATGATTTTCCTCCTGCGACGGAATGGGTCATATTAAGATCCGACTTCTGCACACACACATATTCTGTGCTATGGTTAAACTTGCGCATGTTAAATACGCATGTGTTTGCATATCAAATCAAATCAAATGTTATTTGTCACATAGCCAAATATAACAGGTGTAGACCTTAACGTGAAATGCTTACTTACATGCCCTTAACCAACAATGCTGTTCAAGAAATAGAGTTAATAAAATATTTACTAAATATACTAAAGTAAAACATTTAATTAAATCAAAAAGTAACACAAGAAAATGACATAATAGCGAGGCTATATACAGGGGGTACTGGTACTGAGTCAATGTGCGGGGGTACAAGTTAGTTGAGGTAATTTGTCAAGTGACTATGCATAGATAATAAACAGCGAGTAGCAGCAGTGTAAAAACAATGTAAATAGTCCGTGTGGCCATTTGATAAATTGTTCAGCAGTCTTATGGCTTGGGGGTAGAAGCTGTGTCATGGAGCCTTTTGGTTCTAGACTTGGCGCTCCGGTACCGCTTGCCGTGCAGTAGCAGAGAGAACAGTCTATGATTTGGGTGACTGGAGTCTGACAATTTTATAGGCCTTCCTCTGACACCGTCTCGTATGTGTGTGTGTGCAAGAGCATGTGTACCCATACACACATTTGTGCGTGTGTACGTCTCCACATATCCAAGTCTGTGTGTAAGCTCACATACACCACCAGCCCCCCCCCCTCTCCGGTCAGCCTTCCCTCCTGTCAAACCAAACAGGTCTGAACAAGGAGGCAGTGTGTGGACATGCTCGGCCCTAATTACGTGATTACCAGGAAAGCTCACCAGCAGACATCACATTCACAAATAAATGTCAGAACCAATGGCAAGGTAAATAACTCACTGGTCTAAGGGTGCATCCCAAGTGGAACACTGTTAACTATATAGTGCACTACTTCTAACCAGAACCCGTATTGGCCCTGGTCAAAAGTAGTGCACAATAATGGGAATTAGGGTGCCATTTGGGACCTACTCTTAGCCCCACTAACAGAGACAGATATACTGTACACACACCAGCACCAAACCACAGTCCGTCTTTGACTGGGGGGAGAGCTTCAGTGTGTGACTGGGGGGAGTGTTTCAGTGTTTGACTGGGGGAGAGTTTGTTTGACAGTGTTTGACTGGGGTGAGAGCTTCAGTGTTTGACTGGGGGAGAGTTTCAGTGTTTGACTGGGGGAGAGCTTCAGTGTTTGACTGGGGGAGAGCTTCAGTGTTTGACTGGGGGGGGAGAGTTTCAGTGTTTGACTGGGGGAGAGTTTCAGTGTGTGACTGGGGGGAGAGTTTCAGTGTGTGACTGGGGGACAGCTTCAGTGTTTGACTGGGGGACAGCTTCAGTGTTTGACTGGGGGACAGCTTCAGTGTGTGACTGGGGGACAGCTTCAGTGTGTGACTGGGGGACAGCTTCAGTGTGTGACTGGGGGAGAGTTTCAGTGTTTGACTGGGGGACAGCTTCAGTGTTTGACTGGGGGGCAGCTTCAGTGTTTGACTGGGGGGCAGCTTCAGTGTTTGACTGGGGGACAGCTTCAGTGTGTGACTGGGGGAGAGCTTAAGTGTTTGACTGGGGGGCAGCTTCAGTGTTTGACTGGGGGACAGCTTCAGTGTGTGACTGGGGGGGGCAGCTTCAGTGTGTGACTGGGGGGCAGCTTCAGTGTTTGACTGGGGGACAGCTTCAGTGTTTGACTGGGGGACAGCTTCAGTGTTTGACTGGGGGGGCAGCTTCAGTGTTTGACAGCTTCAGTGTGTGACTGGGGGACAGCTTCAGTGTGTGACTGGGGGCAGCTTCAGTGTTTGACTGGGGGACAGCTTCAGTGTTTGACTGGGGGAGAGCTTCAGTGTTTGACTGGGGGACAGCTTCAGTGTGTGACTGGGGGGCAGCTTCAGTGTTTGACTGGGGGACAGCTTCAGTGTTTGACTGGGGGAGAGCTTCAGTGTTTGACTGGGGGACAGCTTCAGTGTGTGACTGGGGGAGAGCTTCAGTGTTTGACTGGGGGAGAGTTTCAGTGTGTGACTGGGGGGGGACAGCTTCAGTGTTTGACTGGGGGACAGCTTCAGTGTTTGACTGGGGGACAGCTTCAGTGTGTGACTGGGGGAGAGCTTCAGTGTGTGACTGGGGGGCAGCTTCAGTGTTTGACTGGGGGACAGCTTCAGTGTTTGACTGGGGGGGACAGCTTCAGTGTTTGACTGGGGGAGAGCTTCAGTGTGTGACTTGGGGACAGCTTCAGTGTGTGACTGGGGGCAGCTTCCATGTTTGACTGGGGGACAGCTTCAGTGTGTGACTGGGGGGGGGGTTTGACTGGGGCAGCTTCCGTGTTTGACTGGGGGACAGCTTCAGTGTTTGACTGGGGGCGCAGCTTGCCGTGTTTGACTGGGGGACAGCTTCAGTGTTTGACTGGGGGACAGCTTCAGTGTGTGACTGGGGGCAGCTTCAGTGTTTGACTGGGGGACTGCTTCAGTGTGTGACTGGGGGGGCAGCTTCGGTGTTTGACTGGGGGACAGCTTCAGTGTGTGACTGGGGGGGCAGCTTCAGTGTGTGACTTCCGGGGGGCAGCTTCCGTGTTTGACTGGGGGACAGCTTCAGTGTTTGACTGGGGGGGGGGGGCAGCTTCAGTGTGTGACTGGGGGAGAGCTTCAGTGTTTGACTGGGGGGGCAGCTTCCGTGTTTGACTGGGGGACAGCTTCAGTGTTTGACTGGGGGGGCAGCTTCAGTGTTTTACTGGTGGGGGGCAGCTTCAGTGTGTGACTGGGAGGACAGCTTCAGTGTTTGACTGGGGGAGAGTTTCAGTGTTTGACTGGGGGAGAGCTTCAGTGTTTGACTGGGGGAGAGCTTCAGTGTTTGACTGGGGGAGAGTTTCAGTGTTTGACTGGGGGGAGAGTTTCAGTGTTTGACTGGGGGGAGAGTTTCAGTGTTTGACTGGGGGAGAGTTTCAGTGTGTGACTGGGGGGGAGAGTTTCAGTGTGTGACTGGGGGGGACAGCTTCAGTGTTTGACTGGGGGACAGCTTCAGTGTTTGACTGGGGGACAGCTTCAGTGTGTGACTGGGGGACAGCTTCAGTGTGTGACTGGGGGAGAGTTTCAGTGTTTGACTGGGGGACAGCTTCAGTGTTTGACTGGGGGGCAGCTTCAGTGTTTGACTGGGGGCAGCTTCAGTGTTTGACTGGGGGGACAGCTTCAGTGTTTGACTGGGGGAGAGCTTAAGTGTTTGACTGGGGGGCAGCTTCAGTGTTTGACTGGGGGACAGCTTCAGTGTGTGACTGGGGGGGGGCAGCTTCAGTGTGTGACTGGGGGGCAGCTTCAGTGTTTGACTGGGGGACAGCTTCAGTGTTTGACTGGGGGACAGCTTCAGTGTTTGACTGGGGGCAGCTTCAGTGTTTGACTGGGGGCAGCTTCAGTGTGTGACTGGGGGACAGCTTCAGTGTGTGACTGGGGGCAGCTTCAGTGTTTGACTGGGGGGACAGCTTCAGTGTTTGACTGGGGGAGAGCTTCAGTGTTTGACTGGGGGGACAGCTTCAGTGTGTGACTGGGGGCAGCTTCAGTGTTTGACTGGGGGACAGCTTCAGTGTTTGACTGGGGGAGAGCTTCAGTGTTTGACTGGGGGGACAGCTTCAGTGTGTGACTGGGGGAGAGCTTCAGTGTTTGACTGGGGGAGAGTTTCAGTGTGTGACTGGGGGGGCAGCTTCAGTGTTTGACTGGGGGACAGCTTCAGTGTTTGACTGGGGGACAGCTTCAGTGTGTGCCTGGGGGAGAGCTTCAGTGTGTGACTGGGGGGGGCAGCTTCATTGTTTGACTGGGGGACAGCTTCAGTGTTTGACTGGGGGGACAGCTTCAGTGTTTGACTGGGGGAGAGCTTCAGTGTGTGACTTGGGGGACAGCTTCAGTGTGTGACTGGGGGACAGCTTCAGTGTTTGACTGGGGGACAGCTTCAGTGTGTGACTGGGGGGGGCAGCTTCCGTGTTTGACTGGGGGACAGCTTCAGTGTTTGACTGGGGGGCAGCTTCCGTGTTTGACTGGGGGACAGCTTCAGTGTTTGACTGGGGGGACAGCTTCAGTGTGTGACTGGGGGGGGCAGCTTCAGTGTTTGACTGGGGGACTGCTTCAGTGTGTGACTTGGGGGGAGAGCTTCGGTGTTTGACTGGGGGACAGCTTCAGTGTGTGACTGGGGGGCAGCTTCAGTGTTTGACTGGGGGGAAGCTTCGGTGTTTGACTGGGGGACAGCTTCAGTGTTTGACCTGGGGGATAGCTTCAGTGTGTGACTGGGGGGGCAGCTTCAGTGTTTGACTGGGGGAGGCAGCTTCAGTGTTTGACTGGGGGACAGCTTCAGTGTGTGACTGGGGGGCAGCTTCAGTGTTTGACTGGGGGACAGCTTCAGTGTGTGACTGGGAGGGGGCAGCTTCCGTGTTTGACTGGGGGACAGCTTCAGTGTTTGACTGGGGGACAGCTTCAGTGTGTGACTGGGGAGAGCTTCAGTGTTTGACTGGGGGGCAGCTTCCGTGTTTGAATGGGGGACAGCTTCAGTGTTTGACTGGGGGGGGCAGCTTCAGTGTTTTACTGGTGGGGGGGCAGCTTCAGTGTGTGACTGGGAGGACAGCTTCAGTGTTTGACTGGTTCCAGGTGGAACCACATGGAGACTAGACAGCAAGTTTGCATCAAACTGAATATAGGATTTCTGAAAATTGAAAATGACAGATACATTTCTGTAGATTATTCTTTGTATAGCACTTAAAACATCATTTAACTATCAGACATTAACCCTGGTCTCTGTGTGTTTGTGTGTGTGTGTGTGTGTGTGTGTGTGTGTGTGTGTGTGTGTGTGTGTGTGTGTGTGTGTGTGTGTGTGTGTGTGTGTGTGTGTGTGTGTGTGTGTCCATCTGTCCATGTGTGTGTCCCCGTCCAGCTCGGCCAAGAGGATCAAGTGTATGGAGGACGAGGTGGACAGTCCAGGAGAAGAGTCCTACTATCCAGGTCAAGGGCGCTCCCCGGGCAGCGGCAGCCAGGCCAGCAGCTGGCACGAAGTGGAAACTGGTACGTACTGCTGTAAACTGCCAACACTACCCGACTGGTGCCAACACTACTCTAACACACGCTTACCCTGTCCCTGATACCTTCCCTACTCTTAGCACTGTGACTGAACACAGCTTTTCTTCTCTGCTAGAGACATATAGTATGTTTGGGGAGGAAGTGGACTGACAGGAGAGTGTGTGTGGGAACGTGTGTGTCAAGAGTGAGAATGCAGGGTTGTTTGTGTGCGTGACTGGTAAAAATGCAGGATTGTGTATGTGAGGGTGAGAATCGTGTGCGTCCTGAGTCCTCCCTGTCTGTCTTTCTGTGCATTTCTATCTCACGTGGTCACATTTTTCAGAATGTCTGGGATGGTCAGAAACACCTTCCGATGTCATATACTTTTTTACAAAGGCCATCTGTCTTGATGGGATTAACAATGATGGGATTAACAATGGCATTAATGCTAACACATTGAAAACCATGGGGGGGACATAGGGCGCCCGCAGGAATAGTCCAAGAGGCGTATGTGTGTGTTCCACACCCTGTATCCTGTACATATGTATGACAGGATGTGTATGTGTGTGTGTGTGTATATACCCCTTAGTGTGTCAATGTTCGTCACATGCGCGTGTTTGTGTGTGTGTGTGTGTGTGTGTGTGTATGTGTGTGTGTCATTCTGCAATGCCTTAGGCTGGTGGGCTGTAAATCCCTCAGGGTCCTCCTCCGGTGCTTCAGTGGCTTCACTCTGTAACACACACACACTGTTCCTATATGTCTCCCTGTATCTTCTCACCTTTTCCACTCTCTGCTCCCCTTCTTATTTATACTGAACTAAAATATACATTTAAAAAGATTAAAAGATTTTTACTGAGTTACAGTTCATATAAGGAAATCAGTCAATTGAAATAAATTCATTATTCCCTAATCTATGCATTTCAGATGACTGGGAATATAGATGGTCACAGATACCTTAAAAAAACAGGTAGGGGTGTGGATCAGATAACCAGTCAGTATCTGGTGTGACCACCATTTGTCTCATGCAGCGCGACACATCTCGTACGCATAGAGTTGATCAGGCTGTTGATTGTGACCAGTGGAATGTTGTTTCACTCTTAAATGGCGGTGCGAAGTTGCTGGATATTGTCGGGAACTGGAACACACTGTTGTACACATCGATCCAGAGCATCCCAAACATGCTCAATGGCTATCATGTCTGGCGAATATGCAGGCCAAGGAAGAACTGGGACATTTTCAGCTTCCATTCAATTGTGTTCGTTGTCCGTAGCTTGGGGCACTCTGTTCACAACGTTGACATCAGCAAACCGCTCCCCCACACAACACCATACTACACGTGCTCTGTGGTTGTGAAGCCAGTTGGACGTACTGCCAAATTCTCTAAAATGACAGAGGCAGCTTATGGTAGATAAATTAATATTAAATTATCTGGCAACAGCTCTGGTGGGTGTTCCTGCAGTCAGCATGCCAACTGCACGCTCCCTCAAAAGTTGAGACATCTGTGGCATTGTGTTGTGACAAAACTGCACATTTTAAAGTGGCCTTTTATTGTGCCCAGCACAAGGTGCACCTGTGTAATGATCATGCTGTTTAATCAGCTTCTTGATATGCCACACCTTGTACACAACATTTGAGAGAAATAAGCTGTTTGTGCATCTGGAACATTTCTGGGATATTTTATTTCAGCTCATGAAACAAGGGACACTTTACATGTTGCGTTTATATTTTGGTTCAGTGTAAATACAGTATATATATATATATGAAAATATATATGAATAATATATATATATATATTGGTTCGGTGTACACAGTATATATATATATATATATATTCATTCATATACACAGTACCAGTCAAAAGTTTGGACACACCTACTCATTCCAGTGTTTTTCTTTATTAGTGAAGACATTAAAAACTATGAAATAACAAATATGGAATCATGTAGTAACCAAAAAAAGTGTTAATTAAATCTAAATCTATTTTATATTTGAGATTCTTCAAAGTAGCCACCCTTTGCCTTGATGACAGCTTTTCACACTCTTGGCATTCTCTCAACCAGCTTCCAACAGTCTTGACGGATTTCCCACATATGCTGAGCACTTGTTGGCTGCTTGTTTCTTCACTCTGCGGTCCAACTCATCCCAAACCGTCTCATTTGGGTTGAGGGCAGGTGATTGTGGAGGCCAGTACATCTGATGCAGCACTCCATCACTCTACTTCTTGGTGAAATAGCCCTTAGACAGCCTGGAGGTGAGTTGGGTCATTGTCATGTTGAAAATCAAATTATAGTCCCACTATGCGCAAAACAGATGGGATGGCATATCACTGTAAAATGCTGTGGTAGCCATGCTAGTTCAGTGTGCCTTGAATTCTAAATCAATCACAGACAGTGTCACCAGCAAAGCACCATCACACCACTTCCTCCAAGCTTCACAGTGGGAACTACAAATGCAGAGATCATCCGTTCACCTACTCTGCGTGTCACAAAGACATGGCGGTTGGAACCAAAAATCGTTAGACCAAAGTACAGATTTCCACCGGTCTAATTTCCATTGCTCGTGTTTCTTAGCCCAATCAAGTCTCTTCTTCTTATTGGTGTCTGTTAGTAGTGGTTTCTTTGTAGAAGTTTGACCATGGAGGCCTGATTCAACCAGTCTCCTCTGAACAGTTGATTTAGAGATCTGTGTGAAGAATTTATTTGGTCTCCAATTTCTGATGGGCAGTAAACTTATCCTCTGCAGCAGAGTTAACTCTGGGTCTTCCTTTCCAGTAGCGGTCCTCATGAGAGCCAGTTTCATCATAGCGCTTCATGGTTTTTGCGACTGCATTTGAAGAAACTTTTAAAATTCTTGTTTCCGCATTGACTAACCTTCATGCTTCAAGTAATGATGGACTGTCATTTCTCTTTGCTTATTTGAGCTGTTTTTGCCATAAAATGGACTTGGTATTTTACCAAATAGGGCTATATTCTGTATACCACCCCTACCTTGTCACAACACAACTGATTGGCTCAAACACATTAAGAAGGAAAGAAATTCCACCAATTAACTTTTAACAAGACGCACCTGTTAATTGAAATGCATTCCAGGTGACTACCTCATGAAGCTGATTGAGAGAATGCCAAGAGTGTGCAAAGCCGTCATCAAGGCAAAGGGTGACTACTTTGAAGAATTTAAAATATAAAATATATTTTGATTTGTTTCACACTTTTTTGTTTAATACATGATTCCATGTAATACATGATTCCATTCCTGAATCCAAGATGGCTTAGCAGTCAGACGTCTTTGTCTTGTCTCGTCCCATGTGTATATATATTTTTCTTTGCGTTCTTTTTAATATTTTTCCTAAGCCTCAACTTCAAAATACTCCCCTGCAACCCGCCTCACCCAAAGTGGTGTGGATCTCTTTTTTTTTCCTAAAGTATTTCTATTTACCTCCAAACTGGAATACCTCAACTGAAGCTAGCTAGCTAACTAGCTACCAGCTATCGGTCAGCTAACCACTGCTAGCGGTCATCAGCTAACCTTTAGCTCGTAAAACTCTCGCCAGTTCGTACAACGCGTTTCAAACCAGAGCTAAGAGCGTCTGCTAAATGACTTAAATGTAAATGTAAATACCGGACCTATTTTTCTCTCCATATCCCTGGATTCCTACCATAAACTCTGAAACTTTTCATCTGGATCATCACAGCTAGTTAACCGCAACCCGGGTTGACTACTCCTGGCTAACGTTTCCGTCCCGGAGCTAGCACCAACTAGCCTGGGGCTAGCCCATGCTAGACCCATCACCCGGCTCACTCCTGGGCTACAATATCTGGACCCCTTCTACTGCCGGTACGGGGCACGGAACCCCACTGATCCTCTATGACTGGAATACCGACATAATCTGCCCGAGGATTCTAACAGGCCCCTCAGGCGGAATGCCCGCTGAAGGCACATTCTGCTAACCTGCTAGGCCTGCTAGCTACCTAGAGCTACTTGGATCCCTACTAACTACACGACTGGTCTATCGACGTCACTGTACGAAGTGGCAAAAACAGACTTACCCCCATCGCGGACTTACCCCCAAAGGCTAAATTGCTAGCCCCGGTCTGCTAAATGCTAGCTTGCCAGCCCCGGTCTGCTAACTGCTAGCTTGTTTAGCCCCGTCCTACTAACTGTTAGCATGTTAGCATCGGCCTGCTAACTGTCTGAATCGCCTTATTCCCAGTCAGCCCAATCACTCACTGGACCAATATGTTCACTTGGTTACGCATGCCTCTCTCTAATATCAATATGCCTCGTTCATTACTGTCCTGGTTAGTGATTACTGTCTTATTTCACTGTAGATCCTCTAGCCCTGCTCAATATGCCTTAACCAACCATGTTGTTCCACCTCCTACATATGTAATGACATCACCTGGTTTAAATGTCTCTAGAGATTATATCTCTCTCATCATTACTCAATTCCTAGGTTTACCTCCAATGTACTCACATCCTACCTTACCTTTGTCTGTACGCTATGCCTTGAATCTATGCTATCGTGCCCAGAAACCTGCTCCTTTTACTCTCTGTTCCGAACGTGCTAGACGTCCAGTTCTTATAGCCTTTAGCCGTACTCTTATCCTACTTCTCCTTTGTTCCTCTGGTGATGTAGAGGTTAATCCAGGTCCTGCAGTGCCTAGCTCCACTCCCACTTCCCAGGTGCTCTCATTTGTTGACTTCTGTAACCGTAAAAGCCTTGGTTTCATGCATGTTAACATTAGAAGCCTACTCCCTAAGTTTGTTTTACTCACTGCTTAAGCACACTCTGCCAACCCGGATGTTTTAGCCGTGTCTGAATCCTGGCTTAGGAAAACCACCAAAAACCATGAAATCTCCATTGCTCACTATAACATTTTCTGCCAAGATAGACCTGCCAAAGGGGCCGGTGTTGCAATCTACTGCAAAGATAGCCTGCAGAATTCTGTATTACTATCTATGTCTGTACCCAAACAATTCAAGCTTCTACTTCTAAAAATTCACCTTTCCAGTAACAAGTCTCTCACTGTTGCCTCTTGCTATAGACCTCCCTCTGCCCCCTGCTGTACCCTCTACACCATATGTGAATTGATTGCCCCCCATCTATCTTCTGAGCTCGTGCTACTAGGTGACCTAAACTGGGACATGCTTAACACCCCGGCCATCCTACAATCCAAGCTTGATGCCCTCAATCTCACACAAATTATCAATGAACCTACCAGGTACAACTCCAGATCCGTAAACACGGACACCCTCATAGATGTCATCCTAACTAACTCGCCCTCCAAATACACCTCTGCTGTTTTCAATCAAGATCTCAGCGATCACTGCCTCATTGCCTGCATCCGTAATGGGTCTGCGACCAAACGACCACCCCTCATCACTGTCAAACGCTCCCTAAAACACTTCTGCGAGCAGGCCTTTCTAATCGACCTGGCCGGGGTATCCTGGAATGTCATTGACCTCATCCCGTCAGTAGATGATGCCTGGCTATTCTTTAAAAGTGCCTTCCTCACCATCTTAAATAAGCATGCCCCGTTCAAAAAATGTAGAACTAGGAATTGATATAGACCTTGGTTCACTCCAGACTTGTCTGCCCTTGACCAGCACAAAGCCCCCGTGATATGCAACTTTTCAGGGAAGTTAGGAACAACTATACACAGGCAGTTAGGAAAGCTAAGGCTAGATTTTTCAAACAGAAATTTGCATTCTGTAGTACTAACTCAAAACAGTTCTGGGACGCTGTAAAGTCCATGGAGAATAAGAGCACCTCCTCCCAGCTGCCCAAAGCACTGAGGCTAGGAAACACTGTCACCACTGATAAATCCACTATAATTGAGAATTTCAATAAGCATTTCTCTACGGCTGGCCATGCTTTCCACCTGGCTACCCCTACCCCGGGTCAACTGCCCGGCACCCTCCACAGAAACCCGCCAAAGCACCCACCATTTCTCCTTTACCCAAATCCAGATAGCTGATGTTCTGAAAGAGCTGCAAAATCTGAACCCCTACAAAACAGCCGGGCTAGACAATCTGGACCCTCTCTTTCTAAAATCTTCTGCCGAAATTGTTGCAGCCCCTATTACTAGCCTGTTCAACCTCTCTTTCCTATCGTCTGAGATTCCCAAAGATTGGAACGCTGCCGCGGTCATCCCCCTCTTCAAAGGGGGAGACACTCTAGACTCAAACTGCTACAGACCTATATCTATCCAACCCTGTCTTTCTAAGGTCTTCGAAAGCCAAGTTAACAAACAGATTACCGACCATTTCGAATCCCACCATACCTTCTCCGCTATGCAATCTGGTTTCAGAGCTGGTCATGGGTGCACCTCAGCCACGCTCAAGGTCCTAAACGACATCATATCCGCCATCGATAAGAGACATTACTGTGCAGCCGTATTCATCGACCTGGCCAAGGTTTTCGACTCTGTCAATCACCACATTCTTATTGGCAGACTTGACAGCCTTGGTTTCTCAAAAGATTCCCTCGCCTGGTTTACCAACTACTTCTCTGATAGAGTTCAGTGTGTCAAATCTGAGGGACTGTTGTCCGGACCTTTGCCAGTCTCTTTGGGGGTCCCACAGGGTTCAGTCCTCGGGCCGACTCTCTTCTCTGTATACATCAATGATGTTGCTCTTGCTGCTGGTGATTCTCTGATACACCTCTACGCATAAGACACCATTCTGTATACCTCTGGCTCCTCTTTGGACACTGTGTTAACTAACCTCCAGACGAGCTTCAATGCCATACAACTCTCCTTCCGTGGCCTCCAACTGCTCTTAAACGCAAATAAAACTAAATGCATGCTATTCAACCAATCACTGCTCGCACCTACTCGCCCGTCCAGCATCACTACTCTGGACGGCTCTGACTTAGAATACGTGGACAACTACAAATACCTAGGTGTCTGGATAGGCTGTAAACTCTCCTTCCAGACTCACACTAAGCATCTCCAATCCAAAATTAAATATAGAATTGGTTTCCTATATCGCAACAAAGCACCCTTCACTCATGCTGCCAAACATACCCTCATAAAACTGACCATCCTACCGATCCTCGACTTCGGTGATGTCATCTATAAAATTGCCTCCAACACTCTACTCAACAAACTGCAGTTTATCACAGGGCCATCCGTGTTTGTCACCAAAGCCCCATACACTACCCACCATTACGACCTGTACGCTCTCGTTGGTTGGCTCTCGCTTCATACTCGTCGCCAAACCCACTGGCTACAGGTCATCTACAAGTCTCTGCTAGGTAAAGCCCCACCTTATCTCAGCTCACTGGTCACCATAGCAGCACCCACTCGTAGCTCGCGCTCCAGCAGGTATATCTCACTGGTCACCCCAAAGCCAATTCCTCCTTTGGTCGTCTTTCCTTACAGTTCTCTGCTGCCAATGACTGGAACAAACTGCAAAAATCTCTGAAGCTGAAGACTCATATCTCCCACACTAGCTTTAAGCACCAGCTGTCAGAGCAGCTCACAGATCACTGCACCTGTACATAGCCCATCTGTAAATAGCCCATCCAACTACCTCATCCCCATACTGTATTGATTTATTTATCTTGCTCCTTTGCACCCTCATCTTCTGCACATCCTACCATTCCAGTGTTTAATTGCTATATTGTAATTACTTCACCACCTTGGCCTATTTATTGCCTTAACTCCCTTATCTTACTTCATTTGCACTCACTGTATATATACTTTTTGTTTTCTTTTGTTCTACTGTATTATTGACTATGTTTTGTTTATTCCATGTGTAACTCTGTGTTGTTGTATGTGTCGAATTGCTATGCTTTATCTTGGCCAGGTCGCAGTTGTAAATGAGGACATGTTCTCATTTAGCATACCTGGTTAAATAAAGGTGAAATAAATACACATTTTTTAAAAATGTGTGTTATTTCATACTTTTGATGTCTTCACTAGTATTCTACAATGTTGAAAATAAAGTCAAAATAAAGAAAAACCCTTGAATGAGTAGGTATGTCCAAACTTTTGACTGGTACTGTATATATATATATATCCTCTTCTTATAGCCTTACAGTGCAGAGAGAGAACACATAAGGAGAGAAGAGACACACAGCTTTCTCCCTCGCAGACAATGTCACATTGAACGCTCCTTATTCTCCTAATAAAAAGGCAATGCTTATACAGAGCACACCTTAGGCCTTATACCTTACAGGTAGACGACAGGAGTGTGTGTCCGTGTGTGTGAGCCTGTGAGTGTGTGTGTGGAGGGGGAGTGTTTGTTTTCGTTAAAGAGGAGAGGGTGGAGTTGCCAGTGACTCGGAGAAGAGGCCCACCTATAGGATAAGGGGACGGGCAAGGGTGTGTTTGTTTCCGTGGTGTGTGTGTGTGTGTGTGTGTGTGTGTGTGTGTGTGTGTGTGTGTGTGTGTGTGTGTGTGTGTGTGATTGCCTGTGTAACGTGACCCCGGCCCTGTTCCACCCTTATGGGAACGGAACATGCTTAATTGATGAGGTAATGCTCCATTTTCTCTCCTAACGCTACACTATATTCACCCTGCCTCTTTTTCTTTCTTCTCTTTTGTTCCCTTGTTCCTTTCCCCCTTTTTCTTTTGTCTCTCAAAAGCTGGATATAAACTGCGTGGCTCGCTAGCTAGTTCGTTCATCTCAAGACAAGGTAAAGATGCATTACTCTTTCCAATTTCACCTCCTATCCTCTGTTGCCCCCCTCCTTCTCTCCACCCCTCACCCCTCCCCTCCCCTCCAAATCAGGACATGGTTATCGAGTTTTGTGGTTGGTGTTTTGTATTGTCTAGGCTGCTCCCCCCTCCTTCCACCTCTCCCTCCCTTCACTGTGTGTGATTGTGATAAACAAAAGAATGGAACTGAAACAGATCCTTGCGGCACACCTTAGGCCTTATATCTTATGCACTGTAGCATGGGGTTCATGTCCATTGGAATCTTAACAGTGCACCATCATACCTACTGTAACTCCACCCATTTTATATCTGTTAAGTGTCTCTCCGAATATAGAACCAATTGTTGTGTCAAATTTACAAGGAGTTATTTAGTGTCTTAACTTAGGCCTTGTGTGTCCTATTCGGCCCGCAGACCCAATCAAATCAAGTCAAATGTTATTGGTCACATACACATGTTTAGCAGATGTTATTGGTCACATACACATGGTTAGCAGATGTTATTGGTTAAACACATGTTTAGCAGATGTTATTGGTCACATACACATGTTTAGCAGATGTTATTGGTCACATACACATGTTTAGCAGATGTTATTGGTCACATACACATGTTTAGCAGATGTTATTGGTCACATACACATGTTTAGCAGATGTTATTGGTCACATACACATGTTTAGCAGATGTTATTGGTCACATACACATGTTTAGCAGATGTTATTGGTCACATACACATGTTTAGCAGATGTTATTGGTCACATACACATGTTTAGCAGATGTTATTGGTCACATACACATGTTTAGCACATGTTTAGCAGATGTTATTGGTCACAAACACATGTTTAGCAGATGTTATTGGTCACATACACATGTTTAGCAGATGTTATTGGTCACATACACATGTTTAGCAGATGTTATTGGTTAAACACATGTTTAGCAGATGTTATTGGTCACAAACACATGTTTAGCAGATGTTATTGGTCACATACACATGTTTAGCAGATGTTATTGTTTAGCAGATGTATTGGTCACATACATGTTTAGCAGATGTTATTGGTCACATACACATGTTTAGCAGATGTTATTGGTTAAACACATGTTTATCAGATGTTATTGGTTAAACACATGTTTAGCAGATGTTATTGGTTAAACACATGTTTAGCAGATGTTATTGGTTAAACACATGTTTAGCAGATGTTATTGGTTAAACACATGTTTAGCAGATGTTATTGGTCACAAACACATGTTTAGCAGATGTTATTGGTCACATACACATGTTTAGCAGATGTTATTGGTCACAAACACATGTTTAGCAGATGTTATTGGTCACATACACATGTTTAGCAGATGTTATTGGTTAAACACATGTTTAGCAGATGTTATTGGTTAAACACATGGTTAGCAGATGTTATTGGTCACATACACATGTTTAGCAGATGTTATTGGTCACATACACATGGTTAGCAGATGTTATTGGTTAAACACATGTTTAGCAGATGTTAATGGTCACATACACATGGTTAGCAGATGTTATTGGTCACATACACATGTTTATCAGATGTTATTGGTTAAACACATGTTTAGCAGATGTTATTGGTTAAACACATGGTTAGCAGATGTTATTGGTCACATACACATGTTTAGCAGATGTTATTGGTCACATACACATGTTTAGCAGATGTTATTGGTTAAACACATGTTTAGCAGATGTTATTGGTTAAACACATGTTTAGCAGATGTTATTGGTTAAACACATGTTTATCAGATGTTATTGGTTAAACACATGTTTAGCAGATGTTATTGGTCACATACACATGTTTAGCAGATGTTATTGGTCACATACACATGGTTAGCAGATGTTATTGGTCACAAACACATGTTTAGCAGATGTTATTGGTCACATACACATGTTTAGCAGATGTTATTGGTCACATACACATGTTTAGCAGATGTTATTGGTCACATACACATGTTTAGCAGATGTTATTGGTTAAACACATGTTTAGCAGATGTTATTGGTTAAACACATGTTTATCAGATGTTATTGGTTAAACACATGTTTAGCAGATGTTATTGGTCACATACACATGTTTAGCAGATGTTATTGGTCACATACACATGGTTAGCAGATGTTATTGGTCACAAACACATGTTTAGCAGATGTTATTGGTCACATACACATGTTTAGCAGATGTTATTGGTCACATACACATGTTTAGCAGATGTTAATGGTCACATACACATGTTTAGCAGATGTTATTGGTTAAACACATGTTTAGCAGATGTTATTGGTTAAACACATGTTTAGCAGATGTTATTGGTTAAACACATGTTTAGCAGATGTTATTGGTTAAACACATGTTTAGCAGATGTTATTGGTTAAACACATGTTTAGCAGATGTTATTGGTTAAACCGTTGTTTATCAGATGTTATTGGTTAAACACATGTTTAGCAGATGTTATTGGTCACATACACATGTTTAGCAGATGTTATTGGTTAAACACATGGTTAGCAGATGTTAATGGTTAAACACATGTTTAGCAGATGTTATTGGTTAAACACATGTTTATCAGATGTTATTGGTTAAACACATGTTTATCAGATGTTATTGGTTAAACACATGTTTAGCAGATGTTATTGGTCACATACACATGTTTAGCAGATGTTATTGGTTAAACACATGGTTAGCAGATGTTAATGGTTAAACACATGTTTAGCAGATGTTATTGGTTAAACACATGTTTATCAGATGTTATTGGTTAAACACATGTTTATCAGATGTTATTGGTTAAACACATGTTTAGCAGATGTTATTGGTCACATACACATGTTTAGCAGATGTTATTGGTCACATACACATGTTTAGCAGATGTTATTGGTTAAACACATGTTTAGCAGATGTTATTGGTCACATACACATGTTTAGCAGATGTTATTGGTCACATACACATGGTTAGCAGATGTTATTGGTTAAACACATGTTTAGCAGATGTTATTGGTCACAAACACATGTTTAGCAGATGTTATTGGTCACATACACATGTTTAGCAGATGTTATTGGTCACATACACATGTTTAGCAGATGTTATTGGTCACATACACATGTTTAGCAGATGTTATTGGTCACAAACACATGTTTAGCAGATGTTATTGGTCACATACACATGTTTAGCAGATGTTATTGGTCACATACACATGTTTAGCAGATGTTATTGGTTAAACACATGTTTAGCAGATGTTATTGGTTAAACACATGTTTAGCAGATGTTATTGGTCACATACACATGTTTAGCAGATGTTATTGGTTAAACACATGTTTAGCAGATGTTATTGGTCACATACACATGGTTAGCAGATGTTATTGGTTAAACACATGTTTAGCAGATGTTATTGGTCACATACACATGTTTAGCAGATGTTATTGGTTAAACACATGGTTAGCAGATGTTATTGGTTAAACACATGTTTAGCAGATGTTATTGGTCACATACACATGTTTAGCAGATGTTATTGGTTAAACACATGGTTAGCAGATGTTATTGGTCACATACACATGGTTAGCAGATGTTATTGGTCACATACACATGTTTAGCAGATGTTATTGGTCACATACACATGGTTAGCAGATGTTATTGGTTAAACACATGTTTAGCAGATGTTAATGGTCACATACACATGGTTAGCAGATGTTATTGGTCACATACACATGTTTATCAGATGTTATTGGTTAAACACATGTTTAGCAGATGTTATTGGTTAAACACATGTTTATCAGATGTTATTGGTTAAACACATGTTTAGCAGATGTTATTGGTTAAACACATGTTTAGCAGATGTTAATGGTCACATACACATGGTTAGCAGATGTTATTGCGAGTGTAGAGAAATGCTTGTGCTTCTAGTTCTGACAGTGCAGCAATATCTAACAAGTAATATCTAACAATTTCACAAAAACTACCTAATACACACAAGTCTAAGTAAAGGAATGGAATAATAATATATACATATATGGATGAGCAATGACAGAGCGGCACAGGCAAGATGCAATAGATGGTATAGAATACCATTATTCTGAAAAGAGAGGGTGTTCTATGCTAAAGATGTGTATAGGGAAGAGGAGTGGAACTGATAGTGTTTTAGCAACATGAAATCTTATTCAAATCTGTTCATATACACCCCCAGGAAGAATGTGACACCATTTTTTGTTGTTGTACATTTTCTGACAAGCATGCACTTAGATATGGTCATTTTCACCTTTTCATAAATTCATAGAATGTTTGGGAACATATATACTAAGGAATTTGGGAACCTTCTATAGCAGTATAGAGTGGAAAAGAGGCCGTGTGTTTGGACACATAATAGACACTGCAGTAAATAAAATATATGTCTTGTCCAGGACCCGAGTCCACGCAGACCAGTGCGCCATAACCAATCAGTAGACCAATATGCAAATGAGCTATCTGCCACACGGGCCTGCTATCATTCACTTTGAACTGGACTGTGTGTTTACAGGCAGTAGAGCCTGTCATCATTCACTTTGAACTGGACTGTGTGTTTACAGGCAGTAGGGCCTGTCATCATTCACTTTGAACTGGACTGTGTGTTTACAGGCAGTAGAGCCTGTCATCATTCACTTTGAACTAGACTGTGTGTTTACAGGCAGTAGAGCCTGTCATCATTCACTTTAAACTGGACTGTGTGTTTACAGGCAGTAGGGCCTGTCATTGTTCACTTTGAACTGGACTGTGTGTTTACAGGCAGTAGAGCCTGTCATCATTCACTTTAAACTGGACTGTGTGTTTACAGGCAGTAGGGCCTGCCATCATTCACTTTGAACTGGACTGTGTGTTTACAGGCAGTAGAGCCTGCCATCATTCACTTTGAACTGGACTGTGTGTTCCTCACCTGGCTTACTGTAAAACATCACTGCAGTGTTCCTCACCTGGCTTACTGTAAAACATCACTGCAGCGTTCCTCACCTGGCTTACTGTAAAACATCACTGCAGTGTTCCTCACCTGGCTTACTGTAAAACATCACTGCAGCGTTCCTCACCTGGCTTACTGTAAAACATCACTGCAGCGTTCCTCACTTGGCTTACTGTAAAACATCACTGCAGCGTTCCTCACCTGGCTTACTGTAAAACATCACTGCAGTGTTCCTCAACTGGCTTACAGTAAAAAGAAAAACTAAAGATTGATTACTGTACTTCTATATTTCCATCAACCCTGTCTTGTGGATTTGGCCACAGGTTCTCATACACATCACAATGACATTTTTCATTAGCCAAACATCTTGGGAAGAATCTTCGGTCATGGCGAATCCAGGCCTGACACTGGTCTGCCGTGATGTCATTGCATGCGTCATCCATGGCCCGGAGAAGGGCTGCTTGCTCGTGAGGGCGCCTATCATATACCTTCCACCTCCCTCAATCAGGTTAAGAAAAGGAGAGTAAGTGCAGGGTGGTAAATTGTGGATAGGCCTGAAACCATGCTTGCACCATTTGAGCATGGTGGAACCTGACATTATCCCACACAATGACATAGGTCACGCCATCAGCTCTACAGACCTGATTTAGCCCATCAAGGAAGGTTACAGTCGAACAGTGAATCATGTGGCTGCCTGCAACTCAATATATAGAGTATATAGAGTAGAGAGCTTTAGATGTTGTTCAACCAAACATTAGAACGGGCAAGATGCGTAATCTAAGCAACTTTGACCGTGGTATGATTGTTGATGGCACACATGGTGATTCCAGCATCTCAGAAACAGCTGCCTTCCTGGGATTTTTACACACTACAGTCTCTAGAGTTTACAGAGAATGGTACGATAAACAAAACACATTCAGTGAGCCGCAGTTCTGTGGGGAAAACACCTTGTTAATGAGAGAGGTCAGAGGATAATGTCTAGACTCATTCAAGCTAACAGAAAGGCCACAAATGCTCAAATAACATCTGTTTAAAACAGTGTTGTTCAGAAGGGCATCTCTTAATGTACAACGCCGGGAATCATTCAGACTGTTGTGGAGGCAAAAGGGGGTCCTACCCAGTACTAGATAGGTGTACCTAATAAAGTGACCAGTGAGTGTACAATAATGTCAAATCTGATAACATGGTCTGGAAAAGTGGTACATGGGACCATGGAAACAGTGTCTGATAAAGAATGATGATGAAACATTACATCCATAGATAATGTCGTCCAATTGGTTCATGTTCGGTAATTGGTGTCAATGGATCTCGTTATCCTGAAACATTCATGATCTAAACATGGAATATTGTTTGTCAGTTTCCATAAAACTCTGCATTAAGAGTAATGCAACAGTTACTTATCATTTTGAGCAGTTGTATCAATTGATAGTTAGATCATTGTAATGAAATGAATAGACAGTCATCTCAGATGTAATGTGTGAATTGCATTTTGAAATGGTAATACTTTGATGTAAAGTTATGTCATTTTGAACAGGTGATTTTAGTTCGATGAACAGATGATCTTAGCTTTATGTGTATTCTATCCAAGAAATTGGAAAAAGTGTTAGAGTTTTGAAAAATTTGCATTTTGATCATTGGTTGTGAGTTTTGTGTCTAGAGTTTTGAAAAATGACATCAAGGTTCTGAAATTAGTGCCAAAGTGATTGTGAAAAACTGTAAAACAAAAGAAGAGATAAATAAGATGTGTCCAGCCTTTGCTGCTATGATATGCTGTGACCCTAATCAAAGAGTATTTAATAACTCAAACATAGCTATAGGTTGTTGTAACATTTAAACTTAAACATGTTTTTCTTTTTTTTTTTGCACTGCATGTATCACTGGTGCGGTTGAATGCTGGTTGAATACAGCATTGTTTTATGGTGCACTCAATGTATTGTAGTTGAATAGCTAGCCGAGGCTACTGCTCAAATGCTGCTGTAATAGGCCTATTCATGGTGTTTTGTTGTAGGTTTTGTTTTTAATTATTTATTTATTTTACCCCTTTTCCTCCCCAATTTCATGGTATTCAATTGTTTTAGTAGCTACTATCTTGTCTCATCGCTACAACTCCCGAACGGGCTCAGGAGAGACGAAGGTTGAAAGTCATGCGTCCTCCGATACACAACCCAACCAAGCCAAACTGCTTATTAACACAGCACGCATCCAACCCAGAAGCCAGCCACACCAATGTGTCGGAGGAAACACTGGGCACCTGGCAACCTTGGTTAGCGTGCCCGCCACAGGAGTCGCTGGTGCGCGATGAGACAAGGATATCCCTACTGGCCAAACCCTCCCTAACCCGGAGGACGCTAGGCAAATTGTGCGTCGCCCCACGGACCTCCCGGTTGCGGCCGGTTACGACAGAGCCTGGGCGCGAACACAAAGTCTCTGGTGGCACAGCTGGCGCTGCAGTACAGCGCCCTTAACCACTGCGCCACCCGGGAGGCCCTCAGGTTTTGTTTTTTGACTCATTGTCAAGCTTTAATAAACGAAGCCAGACTGCAACATTTTATTAACCTTTATTAACCCTACACTTTCCCTCCACTGCACGCTGTAAATGGGACACACAAAATATAGCTCAATTGAAGTTGAATTCACCGATGTGAGTGCATCAGGCTGTAATTACTAGATGACTCAACTGTTGACTCATTTATACTCGCTTGTGTGTCCTATTCGGTCCGCAGACCTTGTGTGTCCTATTCGGCCCGCAGGCCTTGTGTGTCCTATTCAGTCCGCAGGCCTTGTGTGTCCTATTCAGCCCGCAGGCCTTGTGTGTCCTATTCGGTCCGCAGGCCTTGTGTGTCCTATTCGGCCCACAGGCCTTGCGTGTCCTATTCGGCCCACAGGCCTTGTGTGTCCTATTCAGCCCGCAGGCCTTGTGTGTCCTATTCGGCCCACAGGCCTTGCGTGTCCTATTCAGCCCGCAGGCCTTGTGTGTCCTATTCGGCCCACAGGCCTTGCGTGTCCTATTCAGCCCGCAGGCCTTGTGTGTCCTATTCGGCCCACAGGCCTTGCGTGTCCTATTCAGCCCGCAGGCCTTGTGTGTCCTATTCGGCCCACAGGCCTTGCGTGTCCTATTCAGCCCGCAGGCCTTGTGTGTCCTATTCGGCCCACAGGCCTTGCGTGTCCTATTCGGCCCACAGGCCTTGTGTGTCCTATTCGGCCCACAGGCCTTGCGTGTCCTATTCGGTCCGCAGGCCTTGCGTGTCCTATTCGGTCCGCAGGCCTTGTGTGTCCTATTCAGCCCGCAGACCTTGTGTGTCCTATTCGGTCCGCAGGCCTTGTGTGTCCTATTCGGCCCACAGGCCTTGCGTGTCCTATTCGGCCCACAGGCCTTGTGTGAAGATGAGTCTTCAGTAAAGACTTAAAGGTTGAGACCGAGTCTGCGTCTCTCACATGGATAGGCAGACCATTCCATAAAAATGGAGCTCTATAGGAGAAAGCTCTGCCTCCGGCTGTTTGCTTAGAAATTCTAGGGACAATTAGGAGGCCTGCGTCTTGTGACCGTAGCATACGTGTAGGTATGTACGGAAAGACCAAATCAGAGAGATAGGTAGGAACAAGCCCATGTAATGCTTTGTAGGTTAGCAGTAAAACCTTGAAATCAGCCCTTGCCTTGACAGGAAGCCAGTGTAGGGAGGCTAGCACTGGAGTAATATGATCAATTTTGGGGTTCTAGTCAGGATTCTAGCAGCCGTATTTAGCACTAACTGAAGTATATTTAGTGCTTTATCCGGGTAGCCGGAAAGTAGAGCATTGCAGTAGTCTAACCTAGAAGTGACAAAAGCATGGATACATTTTTCTCATTTTGAACAGAAAATGTCAGATTTTAGCAATGTTACGTAGATGGAAAAAGGCTGTCTTTGAAACAGTCTTGATATGTTTGACATGTTTGTTAAAAGAGAGATCAGGGTCCAGAGTAACACCGAATTCAGCATCTCCCCCTTCACCCCTCAATTGTGTGCATTGTGGACTGTATGGGTGTTTGTGTATCTGTGTTAACATTTGCATACGTGTGTGTGTGTGCCGGAGTCTATATCTGTGTGTGTCTTGGTCCCCTTGTCCTTGTTCATCTGCACACTGAGTGGGAACATGTGAATGTCCGCGTCACACGTCTGTCTGTCTGTTCACGTTCTCCAGATCGCCGTCATCCCAACTTCCATTCATATCTTTTATTTCCATTACGCTGTCATTCTCCTTTTGCCTTGGAGCACTCTGTTGATGGTGGATTTGGTTTGTTTGTGGTTACCGAGGTGTACGTGTGTGGAAACACTTGTCGGCATTGGGACAAGTGAGACACGTCAACAGCTGCTGATGCCTCTTCTGGTGTGTGTGTGCCCGTGTGTGTGTGTGTGTGTGTGCGCACCGTGCGTGTGTGTGTGTGACCCGTGTGTGTGTGTGGGTGTGTGTGCACCCGCGTGTGTGTGTGTGTGTGTGTGTGTGTGTGTGTGTGTGTGTGCGCGAGCCCGTGTGTGTGTGTGTGTGTGTGTGTGTGTGTGTGTGTGCGCGACCCGTGTGTGTGCGCGCCCGTGTGTGTGTGTGTGTGCGTGCGCGCCCGTGTGTGTGTGTGTGTGTGTGTGCCCGCGCCCGTGTGTGTGTGTGCGCGACCCGCGTGTGTGTGTGTGTGTGTGCGCCCGTGTGTGTGTGTGTGTGTGTGTGTGTGTGTGTGTGTGTGTGTGTGTGTGTGTGTGTGTGTGTGTGTATGGACCCCTCACCGCGGTAGACAGTGTTATAATTAGACGTGTTTCATATATGCCAGCCATTTCCCAGGTAACCCACCTCAGGTCTGAGAAACTCATATGGCCGTCTCGTCTGGCTTAAATAGCCATGTGTCAGCAGGATAGTGTGTGTGTGTGTCTGCTTGCGAGTGTGTGTGTGTCTGTCTGCTTGTGTGTGTGTCTGTGTGTGTGTGTGTGTGTGTGTGTGTGTGTGTGTGTGTCTGCTTGCGAGTGTTTGTGTGTCTGCTTGCGAGTGTGTGTGTGTGTGTGTGTGTGTGTGTGTGTGTGTGTGTGTGTGTGTGTGTGTGTGTGTGTGTGTGTGTGTGTGTGTGTGTGTGTGTGTGTGTGTGAGAGAGATGCCCTTTGTCAGCAGAATAGTGTGTGTGTCAGCTTGCGAGTGTTTGTGTGTCTGCTTGCGAGTGTGTGTGTGTGTGTCTGCTTGCGAGTGTGTGTGTGTGTGTGTTTGCTTGCGAGTGTGTGTGTGTGTGTGTGTGTGTGTGTGTGTGTGTGTGTGTGTGTGTGTGTGTGTGTGTGTGTGAGTGATGCCCTCTGTCAGCAGGATAGTGTGTGCGTGTGTGTGTCTGCTTGCGAGTGTGTGTGTGTCTGCTTGCGTGTGTGTGTCTGAGTGTGTGTGTGTGTCTGAGTGTGTGTGTGTGTCTGAGTGTGAAGGGGGCCAGCAATGCTCTGAGCTGTATGTCTCAGCTGACTATTCAAGGAAGAAGTTATTAGTTCAAAGAAACATTTTGGGAAGAAGACTAACTCAATCCATATATTTGATTGAGTTAAAGGTCTGAAGCATAATCACATTCCATTGGCCGGGACCATTACCTGCAGCTGCTTCCTAATTGGTCTCCAACTATCAGAGAAGGCCTTGCAGCAACGTGTATCAGACATGACTGTACATTACACTACACAATGTTGTCCCTGGCATTGATAAGGCCGACTGTATACTACATGGCCTAGTGTGCCCCATCTGGACCCGCTTTGTTATAGTCTGTCTGGCTACCGTGCTCGCCCACGTGCAAGCCCCTGAGACAGGGAAGAGCGGGGACAGCTCCCGTGCTCGCCCACGTACAAGCCCCTGAGACAGGGAAGAGCGGGGACAGCTCCCGTGCTCGCCCACGTGCAAGCCCCTGAGACAGGGAAGAGCGGGGACAGCTCCCGTGCTCGCCCACGTGCAAGCCCCTGAGACAGGGAAGAGCGGGGACAGCTCCCGTGCTCGCCCACGTGCAAGCCCCTGAGACAGGGAAGAGCGGGGACAGCTCCCGTGCTCGCCCACGTGCAAGCCCCTGAGACAGGGAAGAGCGGGGACAGCTCCCGTGCTCGCCCACGTGCAAGCCCCTGAGACAGGGAAGAGCGGGGACAGCTCCCGTGCTCGCCCACGTGCAAGCCCCTGAGACAGGGAAGAGCGGGGACAGCTCCGTGCTCGCCCACGTGCAAGCCCCTGAGACAGGGAAGAGTGGGGACAGCTCCCGTGCTCGCCCACGTGCAAGCCCCTGAGACAGGGAAGAGCGGGGACAGCTCCCGTGCTCGCCCACGTGCAAGCCCCTGAGACAGGGAAGAGCGGGGACAGCTCAGGCCTGAGAAGACTCCTCGATAGAGGGGGAGACCGATGGACAGCAGAGGAAGAGGAGAAGGAGGAGGAGGGAGATGCTTGATACAGAATCGCCTGCCTTACCAGCCGTGAGGCCTGTCAATTTGTCAGAAGAGGAAGGAGAGAGAGATGGAGAGATGCAGCCCCTCTGAAGGGAGAGTGTTGAGTTTGGTCTGACTCTGATTCCACCTGACAGAACCTTTTGAAGTGCTCATTACTCACTCTGATTTTAGGCCCCTACACCCAATCACACACACAAGCAAGTACACACAGACGCATGCACACACACACACACACACACACACACACACACACACACACACACACACACACACACACACACATAGTAAAGAACGCACACAATCGCTCTCTCATACACAGTCAACCCACCAGAAGTTCCCACACACTATAGCTTTGGCTCCCAGTCTCTCCCCTATCACCCCTCTCTTCTCTCTCATTCTCTCTCTACATTTCTCTTCTCTTTGTCACCGTAACGCCATGACACACACACACGCCATGACACACACTACATTACTTACTGAATCAAATGCACCTAGAGCCCTCTATCACACAGAGAAGACTCGTCTGGAATAGCATTGTGAACAAGGATACACAAGCTCTTACGATACAGAAGAAGAAGCCCCTTTGAAGATGAACCTGACCACTAGCCCACAGTTCAGCCTGTCCCTCCAGCCTCCCATGTTGCTCTGTCCACTCTATCCTATCAGAGGGACCAGCCCGGCGGGCCTCTGAAGCTATTAACGCTGCTTAGAAAGGAAGGTGAAATAACAAATGAAGGAATGAGGTTTCTCCTTCTGAAGCCCCCACCTTTTATCAGCTCCCTGTTGGAACATGGCATTTCTGGTTCTCGAACCAAACACGTCTTTGGATTTAAAAGGGCGACTCTGATGTTTTTTCCCCGTTTGAATTTGTGGTTACTGTTGTTATTGTTTATGTCTTGTTGGGGCTACTAGCTTTGGTCTAAGAAAATATATACATATATGGACATCCAATGGCTTTGGAGCAGGTCCTGGAGATCAAAGTAGACATTAAGCAATATGTCTAGTAAGACGCTGTTTCAAAACTTATTGGTATTCATCAGGTGAATGAGGGTTTCTGGGGTGGCGAGCTTTGTGTGCTTGTGAGCTGTTGTAGAGCTGTTATTGAGTGAAACTGTGTGTTGGATGTGGGTTTATCGACCTGTGTGTGTCTGTCTGTGTAACCTTCTGTGTCTTGCTAGCTGGTGTCCTTTCCACTGTGTCTGTATGGCCTCATCTGTTTGTATTGAAAGCACCCAACCCATTCTCCAACCTGCCCCCACTTCAAAGAAGTTGCCCCTAACTGGTCCAAGATCAGATTTATTTACCTAATGGATAAGGCTAAAACTAGGTCATTTGATCCTGTGCTTAGGGGGAACATCTACAAACTCAGTTTGATCGAGCAGTCTTCCTCAGAAACCCCTCGTTTACCCAAGGGAGGCCAATGACCAGTCAGTCATAGGGGAGAGATGTCCCTGTCTCTTTCTGTGTCTCTCTCACTCACCTGAAAGGGGGAAGGAGTCTGAGAGGGCTGGAGAAACCAAGGTTTCTTCGTCATTTAGGGCGAAACTACCACACACACTTATCACACACACCTCAGTCCCTTAACACAGAGACAGGGACCTGGACACCTCAGTCCCTTAACACAGAGACAGGGACCTGGACACCTCAGTCCCTTAACACAGAGACAGAGACCTGTACACCTCAGTCCCTTAACACAGAGACAGGGACACCTCAGTCCCTTAACACAGAGACAGGGACCTGGACATCGCAGTCCCTTAACACAGAGACAGGGACCTGTACACCTCAGTCCCTTAACACAGAGACAGGGACCTGGACATCGCAGTCCCTTAACACAGAGACAGGGACCTGTACACCTCAGTCCCTTAACACAGAGACAGGGACACCTCAGTCCCTTAACACAGAGACAGGGACCTGTACACCTCAGTCCCTTAACACAGAGACAGGGACCTGGACACCTCAGTCCCTTAACACAGAGACAGAGACCTGTACACCTCAGTCCCTTAACACAGAGACAGGGACCTGGACACCTCAGTCCCTTAACACAGAGACAGGGACCTGGACACCTCAGTCCCTTAACACAGAGACAGGGACACCTCAGTCCCTTAACACAGAGACAGGGACCTGGACACCTCAGTCCCTTAACACAGAGACAGAGACCTGTACATCTAGTCCCTTAACACAGAGACAGGGACACCTCAGTCCCTTAACACAGAGACATGGACACCTCAGTCCCTTAACACAGAGACAGGGACACCTCAGTCTCTTAACACAGAGACAGGGACACCTCAGTCCCTTAACACAGAGACAGGGACCTGTGCACCTCAGTCCCTTAACACAGAGACAGAGACCTGGACACCTCAGTCCCTTAACACAGAGACAGGGACACCTCAGTCCCTTAACACAGAGACAGGGACCTGGACACCTCAGTCCTGCTGCTTCCAAGATGAGCTACAAAATGTGAACATCCACCTCTCCTTTGTGCACACTCTTTTCGGAATGTCGAATGCACGTTTAAGTCAAATCAAATCAAATTGTACTTGTCACATACGCCAAGTACAACACCTTACCATGAAATGCTTATTTAAAGGCCCTTAACCAACAATCCAGTTTTAAGAAAAATATTTACTAGATAAACTAAAGTAAAAAATAGAAGAGCAACAATAAAATAACAATAACGAGGCTTTATACAGGAGGTACCAGTACCGAGTCAATGTGGAGGTTATATACAGGAGGTACCAGTACCGAGTCAATGTGGAGGTTATATACAGGAGGTACCAGTACCGAGTCAATGTGGAGGTTATATACAGGAGGTACCAGTACCGAGTCAATGTGCAGGTTATATACAGGAGGTACCAGTACCGAGTCAATGTGGAGGTTATATACAGGAGGTACCAGTACCAGGAGGTAGTCAATGTGGAGGTTATATACAGGAGGTACCAGTACCGAGTCAATGTGGAGGTTATATACAGGAGGTACCAGTACCGAGTCAATGTGGAGGTTATATACAGGAGGTACCAGTACCGAGTCAATGTGGAGGTTATATACAGGAGGTACCAGTACCGAGTCAATGTGCAGGTTATATACAGGAGGTACCAGTACCGAGTCAATGTGGAGATTATATACAGGAGGTACCAGTACCGAGTCAATGTGGAGGTTATATACAGGAGGTACCAGTACCGAGTCAATGTGGAGGTTATATACAGGAGGTACCAGTACCAATGTGGAGTCAATGTGGAGGTTATATACAGGAGGTACCAGTACCGAGTGCAATATCAATATGCAGGTTATATACAGGAGGTACCAGTACCGAGTCAATGTGGAGGTTATATACAGGAGGTACCAGTACCGAGTCAATGTGCAGGTTTTATACAGGAGGTACCAGTACCGAGTCAATGTGCAGGTTATATACAGGAGGTACCAGTACCGAGTCAATGTGGAGGTTATATACAGGAGGTACCAGTACCGAGTCAATGTGGAGGTTATATACAGGACGTACCAGTACCGAGTCAATGTGGAGGTTATATACAGGAGGTACCAGTACCGAGTCAATGTGGAGGTTATATACAGGAGGTACCAGTACCGAGTCAATATGCAGGTTATATACAGGAGGTACCAGTACCGAGTCAATGTGGAGGTTATATACAGGAGGTACCAGTACCGAGTCAATGTGCAGGTTATATACAGGAGGTACCAGTACCGAGTCAATGTGCAGGTTATATACAGGAGGTACCAGTACCGAGTCAATGTGGAGGTTATATACAGGAGGTACCAGTAGTGGAGGTTATATACAGGAGGTACCAGTACCGAGTCAATGTGGAGGTTATATACAGGACGTACCAGTACCGAGTCAATGTGGAGGTTATATACAGGAGGTACCAGTACCGAGTCAATGTGGAGGTTATATACAGGAGGTACCAGTACCGAGTCAATGTGGAGGTTATATACAGGAGGTACCAGTACCGAGTCAATGTGCAGGTTATATACAGGAGGTACCAGTACCGAGTCAATGTCCAGGTTATATACAGGAGGTACCAGTTCCGAGTCAATGTGCAGGTTCGTCTTCATAAAGAAGAAGGAAAGAAGCAGAGGAGAGACATTATTAGGAAAGCTGTATTCTAAGACAAATATTTTAGCAGCTAAAAACATTGCGTTTTTTTAGCTGCATTTGTTTTATCTTGTCTGACGTGCCGGGTATGCAGAGTTTCCACAATTGAGACCATTCTATTGGTAAATCTGTCAAGGCAAAACGAAAGCATCCAATGTGATTGGGGCATGGTCAGATAGAGCTTTGATTGGCGGTAGTGCAAAACCAATTACAGTGGAGACTGAGTATGGACCATCCAAATAATGTTCTCATGCATGCTTTCTCTACTGACTGATCCCTTAGCATTCACCACAAGGGTTAAAGTCAATCTGAACCCATAGCTCATATTAACCCAGTAAAGCCCCAGTACACACTGGACTAGGACTGTGTGATCATGCTGTGTACTTTGCCACAAGAACTTAACCTATATGTTCTGTACCCGAGGGGTGCAGCAGTCTAAGGCACTGCATCTCAGAGCTAGAGGCATCACTACAGACCCTGGTTCGATTCCAGGCTGTATCACAACCCGCCGTGATTGGGAGTCCCATAGGGCAGTGCACAATTGGCCCAGCGTCGTTCGGGTTAGGGTTGGGTCGGGGTAGGCCGTCATTGTAAATAAGAATTTGTTCTTAACTGACTTTTTATTTATCCCTCACCTCTACTTTCTACCACTCTCTCCCCCTATCCCTCACCCCCTCTTTCTACCACTCTCTCCCCCTATCCCTCAACCCTCTTTCTACCACTCTCTCCCCTATCCCTCACCCCTCTTTCTACCACTCTCTCCCCCTATCCCTCACCCCCTCTTTCTACCACTCTCTCCCCCTATCCCTCAACCCTCTTTCTACCACTCTCTCCCCCTATCCCTCACCCCCTCTTTCTACCACTCTCTCCCCCTATCCCTCACCCCTCTTTCTACCACTCTCTTCCCTATTCCTCACCCCCTCTTTCTACCACTCTCTCCCTCTTTCTACCACTCTCTCCCCCTATCCCTCACCCCCTCTTTCTACCACATCCTTCTCTTAACCCTAGTCACCCCACAGATAAGGCATGCTTGATTTTTTCCCCACCTGTTATTGGGTATGGAAATTATATCAATCGCAACTAACCTCAACTCAAGTTTTTTTTTAAACATGAAACATTTAAAATGAGGTCTGCTGTAATTTGAATAATCTCCCTATAAATAATGTAACTTAAATAGGGAAAGATTTATTTAAAAGGGGGGAATTCACACTTTTCAGAAGTAATAAAGTCATACTCAGCTTTGTATGATCATTAAATCCAAATCATTGTCAGGTGGACTGCTATTGAAGGCCCTGAAAAGAACAAATGTAATCATTTTTCTGGGTAAAATCATTACATTTTCAAAATCGCATGTCCGTCTCGAGCAGTACAGTAGCTTATGCCGCACTCTGTTGGGCCCTGACCACTTCCCCTGTCCTCCCATTAGCCTGCCCTCCAACCCCTCTTGTACTCACTCCCCACGCCCCCCTCTCTGCCATCTCTCACCTGTGAGAGCCAAGAGAGCCTCCATGACATTGCCTTATTAAATTGCACTTATCAATCATTGTTACCAGGGATGCCATCGTCCACCACATTGAAGAAGTCAGAGAAGTGTGGTTTCAGCAGCCCTGTCATGCCTTCGCAGACCACTTCCTACTCCCCCCGAACGGCATTCACACATCATCATCAGCCTGTTATTACAGGACCTAGAGGTAAAGCCCCCCCTGTACCCTCCCAGTCCCCCCATTCACACATCATCATCAGCCTGTTATTACAGGACCTAGAGGTAAAGTCCTCCCTGTACCCCCCCAGTCCCCCATTCACACATCATCATCAGCCTGTTATTACAGGACCTAGAGGTAAAGCCCCCCTGTACCCCCAGTCCCCCATTCACACATCATCATCAGCCTGTTATTACAGGACCTAGAGGTAAGTCCTCCCTGTACCCCCCAGTCCCCCATTCACACATCATCATCAGCCTGTTATTACAGGACCTAGAGGTAAAGTCCTCCCTGTAACCCCCAAACTCTCCCTTATACTCACCAGTCCTTTCCCACCCCGACCTTGTTCTACCTGCCTCCCCCTCCCAATCCTAACCATGTCCTCCCTGCCTTCCTGCCTAAATCATGCCATTATGTGGTATAACTGTCAGATTAAGTTGTGCCATTAAATGGTATAACTGTCAGATTAAGTCATATCTTTGAGTGGTATAACTGTCAGATTAAATTGTGCCATTAAGTGGTATAACTGTCAGATTAAATCGTGGTATAATATTGTGGTATAACTATCATATCAGATTAAATCATGTCATTATGTGGTATAACTGTCAGATTAAATCGTGGTATAACATTGTGGTATAACTATCATATCAGATTAAATCATGTCATTATGTTGTATAACTGTCAGATTAAATTGTGTCATTATAAGGTATACCTGTCAGATTAAATCGTGGTATAACTTTCAGATTAAATCATGTCATTATGTGGTACAACTATCAGATTAAGCCCTGTCATTATGTGGTATAACTATCAGATTAAGCCCTGTCATTATGTGGTACAACTATTAGATTAAGCCCTGTCATTATGTGGTATAACTATCAGATTAAACCCTGTCATTGTGTGGTATAACTATCAGATTAAACCCTGTCATTATGTGGTATAACTATCAGATTAAACCCTGTCATTATGTGGTATAACTATCAGATTAAACCCTGTCATTATGTGGTATAACTATCAGATTAAGCCCTGTCATTATGTGGTACAACTATCAGATTAAGCCCTGTCATTATGTGGTACAACTATCAGATTAAACCCTGTCATTATGTGGTATAACTATCAGATTAAACCCTGTCATTATGTGGTACAACTATCAGATTAAGCCCTGTCATTATGTGGTATAACTATCAGATTAAACCCTGTCATTATGTGGTATAACTATCAGATTAAGCCCTGTCATTATGTGGTATAACTATCAGATTAAGCCCTGTCATTATGTGGTATAACTATCAGATTAAGCCCTGTCATTATGTGGTATAACTATCAGATTAAGCCCTGTCATTATGTGGTATAACTATCAGATTAAACCCTGTCATTATGTGGTATAACTATCAGATTAAGCCCTGTCATTATGTGGTATAACTATCAGATTAAGCCCTGTCATTATGTGGTATAACTATCAGATTAAGCCCTGTCATTATGTGGTATAACTATCAGATTAAGCCCTGTCATTATGTGGTATAACTATCAGATTAAGCCCTGTCATTATGTGGTATAACTATCAGATTAAGCCCTGTCATTATGTGGTATGACTATTAGATTTGGGATGTTGTGTTCTACACTAACATAAAAGGCCAAAATGATGGTATTCATTAATCTTCATCAGTCGAGACGGTTGTCATATCTATTTGGTTGACTTTAACCGCCCTGTGGTACCAATTTCAACTGTAATTGATTTATCATACTCAGAGATTCTTCTTCACGCACCACTTTCCCTCCTGAAATGTTAGCCGAACCCGTTGAGCCGAGAGACGTAGGTGTAGCCGCAGGGCACCACAATTTGGCAAACAAAGACTCGCAAGCCGCACGGTTCGTTAGCTCGACTTCTCGTCTTCAAAAGAGCTATTAAAACACTCCTCAGCCTTCTCCTCCCACGGATTAATGCAGGCATGCACACACACGCACACACACTCACACGCGCACACACAGCCACCTGTTGATATCTCTCCCCCACAAACCACACGTCATAATAAGGGATCACTGCTTTTATTATTAAATTAAAATGTATTTTTGAAGGAAAAGTTGGCAGGGAAATAGAACTACAAGGTGGGGGAAGAAAAAGCTAGCGAACCAACGCGATTTGCAAAGTAGATCTAATCCAGAGAGCTTTTCTGTTGGGCATGCAGCCCCTCATGCATGCCCAGACCACAATGGAGCCCACTGCTCCCTCTCTCTCTCATCTCTCCTTCCCTCCCTCCCTCCCTTTCTCCAGCTCCCGCCAGCTGTCTGAAGTCAGCCTCCAGTCTCCCCTCCTGTCCCCTCCCACGTCACCACATTTGCATATTTGACCCAGATTAGCTACAGGCCCACCCACTGGGGAGGACCTGCCGTCACTTCCAGACTCAGTTTCATCTGTCCTCAATAACGATGTGCTAAAGTCACTGCTAACAGGCCTCCCTTAGAGCCCCACTGAAAGGCCCTTAGAGACCCTGCTGGGGAGAATGTCCCCAACCTCCTCCATCTCTCCTTCCACCCAACCCCCAAACTACAGCTTGTCCCCTTGGAGTTGAATGGATGAGGTAGGGGGGCATGGGGCTACATAGCTAGCCTAGCAGTCTAGTGGTGAATTAGCTGCACGGACACTGAGAACACTCAGTACAACGTGACATGAGAACACTCAGTACAACGTGAACATGAGAACACTCAGTACAACGTGAACATGAGAACACTCAGTACAACGTGACATGAGAACACTCAGTACAACGTGAACATGAGAACACTCAGTACAACGTGAACATGAGAACACTCAGTACAACATGACATGAGAACACTCAGTACAACGTGACATGAGAACACTCAGTACAACGTGAACATGACAACACACAGTACAACATGAACATGAGAACACTCAGTACAACGTGACATGAGAACACTCAGTACAACGTGACATGAGAACACTCAGTACAACGTGACATGAGAACACACAGTACAACGTGACATGAGAACACTCAGTACAACGTGAACATGAGAACACTCAGTACAACGTGACATGAGAACACTCAGTACAACGTGACATGAGAACACACAGTACAACGTGACATGAGAACACTCAGTACAACGTGAACATGAGAACACTCAGTACAATGTGACATGAGAACATTCAGTACAACGTGACATAAGAACACTCAGTACAAAGTGACATGAGAACACTCAGTACAACGTGAACATGAGAACACTCAGTACAACGTGACATGAGAACACGCAGTACAACGTGAACATGAGAACACTCAGTACAACGTGAACATGAGAACACTCAGTACAACGTGCCATGAGAACACTCAGTACAACGTGACATGAGAACACTCAGTACAACGTGAACATGAGAACACTCAGTACAACGTGAACATGAGATCACTCAGTACAACATGACATGAGAACACTCAGTACAACGTGCCATGAGAACACTCAGTACAACGTGACATGAGAACACTCAGTACAACGTGAACATGAGAACACTCAGTACAACGTGAACATGAGAACACACAGTACAACGTGACATGAGAACACTCAGTACAATGTGACATGAGAACACTCAGTACAACGTGAACATGAGAACACGCAGTACAACGTGAACATGAGAACACGCAGTACAGCGTGGCACCTTGCTCATGAGGAGAAGCCCAAATAAACCTGAGAGAAAGGGAGGCCCCCATCCTACACTGCTCATCCAGGGAGTTTTGAACTATTGTGCATCGTTCTCTGTAGCAGTCAGAGAGAGAGGCTCATTGTAACACCCTGCTGTCTATGGGGTCTTGACACTGGTGCCCTGATGTCTCCTTTTATTTGATGCATTCAATCTTTTATTTTACCAGGCAGGTCAGATCCATTTCAAACCTTCTCCTTTACCACTTTGTGGAGTTTTTTACAAGTGCACAATGCAAACATAATGATGTTATAATGTTATCCTCCTGGAATATGCTGAACTCTCATGGTATTTTGACAGCTCTCCTATCATAATCATTCATTCATAGATCATTCATGTTTAAGTGTTGCTCTGCATTGACAGGGCTTTCCTAGCCAGGTTAAAGCAGACTGAATGCTGCACTCACCAAGTAATGGTGACCAGGCTAGTTTAACCAGGCTAATTTAACCAAGCTAGTTTAACCAGGCTAATTTAACCAGGTTAGTTTAACCAGGCTAGTTTAACCAGGCAAGTTTAACCAGGCTAGTTTAACCAGGCTAGTTTAACCAGGCAAGTTTAACCAGGCTAGTTTAACCAGGTTAGTTTAACCAGTCAAGTTTAACCAGGCTAGTTTAACCAGGTTAGTTTAACCAGGCTAGTTTAACCAGGCAAGTTTAACCAGGCTAGTTTAACCAGGCTAGTTTAACCAGGCTAAGGGTGCCCCCAGGACCAGTACTTTGAATGCTAAAAACAAGAAGAGCGGAGGAGAAAATGAAATCAAAGCAGTGAAAATGGGTGATTGAGAAGAGGAGCAGACCCCCCCCAGACCCCCCTCTGCATGCTAAAAGCCTTTTTGGACTTGTTAGTTGAAAAGCTGAAACATGGGCGTAAAACTTTGTTTACTCGCAATTCCTCCCCTGGAGAACCTTCACCACAGTGTAAATACGGAACATGACACGTTGTCCAAGGCTATTTAAGTCAGTGTAAATGTGGAACATGACACGTTGTCCAAGGCTATTTAAGTCAGTGTAAATGTGGAACATGACACGTTGTCCAAGGCTATTTAAGTCAGTGTAAATGTGGAACATGACACGTTGTCCAAGGCTATTTAAGTCAGTGTAAATGTGGAACATGACACGTTGTCCAAGGCTATTTAAGTCAGTGTAAATGCGGAACATGACACGTTGTCCAAGGCTATTTAAGTCAGTGTAAATGCGGAACATGACACGTTGTCCAAGGCTATTTAAGTCAGTGTAAATGCGGAACATGACACGTTGTCCAAGGCTATTTAAGTCAGTGTAAATGCGGAACATGACACGTTGTCCAAGGCTATTTAAGTCAGTGTAAATGCGGAACATGACACGTTGTCCAAGGCTATTTAAGTCAGTGTAAATGCGGAACATGACACGTTGTCCAAGGCTATTTAAGTCAGTGTAAATGCGGAACATGACACGTTGTCCAAGGCTATTTAAGTCATTGTAAATGCGGACCATGACACGTTGTCCAAGGCTATTTAAGTCAGTGTAAATGCGGAACATGACACGTTGTCCAAGGCTATTTAAGTCAGTGTAAATGCGGAACATGACACGTTGTCCAAGGCTATTTAAGTCAGTGTAAATGCGGAACATGACACGTTGTCCAAGGCTATTTAAGTCAGTGTAAATGCGGAACATGACACGTTGTCCAAGGCTATTTAAGTCAGTGTAAATGCGGAACATGACACGTTGTCCAAGGCTATTTAAGTCAGTGTAAATGCGGAACATGACACGTTGTCCAAGGCTATTTAAGTCAGTGTAAATGCGGAACATGACACGTTGTCCAAGGCTATTTAAGTCAGTGTAAATGCGGAACATGACACGTTGTC
>NC_088420.1:15999527-16002027 GCF_034236695.1 Oncorhynchus nerka | reverse complement strand
GCTTCTCTCTCATTCTGAGCTCACCATCTCTCTCTCTGCTTCTCTCTCATTCTGAGCTCACCATCTCTCTCTCTCTGCTTCTCTCTCATTCTGAGCTCACCATCTCTCTCTCTCTCTGCTTCTCTCTCATTCTGAGCTCACCATCTCTCTCTCTCTCTGCTTTTCTCTCATTCTGAGCTCACCATCTCTCTCTCTCTCTGCTTCTCTCTCATTCTGAGCTCACCATCTCTCTCTCTCTCTCTGCTTTTCTCTCATTCTGAGCTCACCATCTCTCTCTCTCTGCTTTTCTCTCATTCTGAGCTCACCATCTCTCTCTCTCTCTCTCTGCTTCTCTCTCATTCTGAGCTCACCATCTCTCTCTCTCTCTGCTTCTCTCTCATTCTGAGCTCACCATCTCTCTCTCTCTCTGCTTTTCTCTCATTCTGAGCTCACCATCTCTCTCTCTCTCTCTCTGCTTCCCTCCTCATTCTGAGCTCACCATCTCTCTCTCGCTGCTTCCCTCCTCATTCTGAGCTCACCATCTCTCTCTCTCTCTGCTTCTCTCTCATTCTGAGCTCACCATCTCTCTCTCTCTCTCTGCTTCTCTCTCATTCTGAGCTCACCATCTCTCTCTCTCTCTGCTTTTCTCTCATTCTGAGCTCACCATCTCTCTCTCTCTCTCTGCTTCCCTCCTCATTCTGAGCTCACCATCTCTCTCTCTCTCTCTGCTTTTCTCTCATTCTGAGCTCACCATCTCTCTCTCTCTGCTTCCCTCCTCATTCTGAGCTCACCATCTCTCTCTCTCTCTCTCTGCTTCTCTCTCATTCTGAGCTCACCATCTCTCTCTCTCTCTCTGCTTCTCTCTCATTCTGAGCTCACCATCTCTCTCTCGCTGCTTCTCTCATTCTGAGCTCACCATCTCTCTCTCTCTCTCTGCTTCTCTCTCATTCTGAGCTCACCATCTCTCTCTCTCTCTCTGCTTCTCTCTCATTCTGAGCTCACCATCTCTCTCTCTCTCTCTGCTTCCCTCCTCATTCTGAGCTCACCATCTCTCTCTCTCTCTCTGCTTCCCTCCTCATTCTGAGCTCACCATCTCTCTCTCTCTCTCTGCTTCCCTCCTCATTCTGAGCTCACCATCTCTCTCTCTCTCTCTGCTTCTCTCTCATTCTGAGCTCACCATCTCTCTCTCTCTCTCTCTGCTTCCCTCCTCATTCTGAGCTCACCATCTCTCTCTCTCTCTCTGCTTCCCTCCTCATTCTGAGCTCACCATCTCTCTCTCTCTCTGCTTCCCTCCTCATTCTGAGCTCACCATCTCTCTCTCTCTCTGCTTCCCTCCTCATTCTGAGCTCACCATCTCTCTCTCTCTCTGCTTCCCTCCTCATTCTGAGCTCACCATCTCTCTCTCTCTCTCTGCTTCTCTCTCATTCTGAGCTCACCATCTCTCTCTCTCTCTCTCTGCTTCCCTCCTCATTCTGAGCTCACCATCTCTCTCTCTCTCTCTGCTTCCCTCCTCATTCTGAGCTCACCATCTCTCTCTCTCTCTCTGCTTCCCTCCTCATTCTGAGCTCACCATCTCTCTCTCTCTCTGCTTCCCTCCTCATTCTGAGCTCACCATCTCTCTCTCGCTGCTTCTCTCTCATTCTGAGCTCACCATCTCTCTCTCTCTCTGCTTCTCTCTCATTCTGAGCTCACCATCTCTCTCTCTCTCTGCTTCTCTCTCATTCTGAGCTCACCATCTCTCTCTCTCTCTGCTTTTCTCTCATTCTGAGCTCACCATCTCTCTCTCTCTCTCTGCTTCCCTCCTCATTCTGAGCTCACCATCTCTCTCTCGCTGCTTCTCTCTCATTCTGAGCTCACCATCTCTCTCTCTCTCTGCTTCTCTCTCATTCTGAGCTCACCATCTCTCTCTCTCTCTCTGCTTCCCTCCTCATTCTGAGCTCACCATCTCTCTCTCTCTCTCTGCTTCTCTCTCATTCTGAACTCACCATCTCTCTCTCTCTCTCTGCTTTTCTCTCATTCTGAGCTCACCATCTCTCTCTCTCTCTCTCTCTGCTTCCCTCCTCATTCTGAGCTCACCATCTCTCTCTCGCTGCTTCCCTCCTCATTCTGAGCTCACCATCTCTCTCTCTCTCTGCTTCTCTCTCATTCTGAGCTCACCATCTCTCTCTCTCTCTCTGCTTCTCTCTCATTCTGAGCTCACCATCTCTCTCTCTCTCTCTGCTTTTCTCTCATTCTGAGCTCACCATCTCTCTCTCTCTCTGCTTCCCTCCTCATTCTGAGCTCACCATCTCTCTCTCGCTGCTTCTCTCTCATTCTGAGCTCACCATCTCTCTCTCTCTCTGCTTCCCTCCTCATTCTGAGCTCACCATCTCTCTCTCTCTCTCTGCTTCTCTCTCATTCTGAGCTCACCATCTCTCTCTCTCTCTCTGCTTCCCTCTCATTCGGAGCTCACCATCTCTCTCTCGCTGCTTCTCTCTCATTCTGAGCTCACCATCTCTCTCTCTCTCTCTGCTTCTCTCTC
>NC_088420.1:15989527-15994527 GCF_034236695.1 Oncorhynchus nerka | reverse complement strand
GGCCTACAGCAGCACCTAGATATTCTGCACAGATTCTGTCAGACCTGGGCCCTAACAGACCTGGGCCCTGTCAGACCTGGGCCCTGTCAGACCTGGGCCCTGACAGACCTGGGCCCTGACAGACCTGGGCCCTGACAGACCTGGGCCCTAACAGACCTGGGCCCTGTCAGACCTGGGCCCTGTCAGACCTGGGCCTTGTCAGACCTGGGCCCTGACAGACCTGGGCCCTGTCAGACCTGGGCCCTGACAGACCTGGGCCCTGACAGACCTGGGCCCTGACAGACCTGGGCCCTAAAAGACCTGGGCCCTGTCAGACCTTGGCCCTGTCAGACCTGGACCCTGACAGACCTGGGCCCTGACAGACCTGGGCCCTGACAGACCTAGGCCCTGTCAGACCTGGGCCCTGTCAGACCTGGGCCTTGTCAGACCTGGGCCCTGACAGACCTGGGCCCTGTCAGACCTGGGCCCTGACAGACCTGGGCCCTGACAGACCTGGGCCCTGACAGACCTGGGCCCTAAAAGACCTGGGCCCTAAAAGACCTTGGCCCTGACAGACCTGGGCCCTAAAAGACCTGGGCCCTGTCAGAACTTGGCCCTGTCAGACCTGGACCCTGACAGACCTGGGCCCTGACAGACCTGGGCCCTGACAGACCTAGGCCCTGACAGACCTGGGCCCTGTCATACCTTGGCCCTGACAGACCTGGGCCCTAACAGACCTGGGCCCTGTCAGTAAATCTCAGGAAGACAATAATGGTGTTCCAAATAAATGTCCAGTTGTCAGGACAACAAATACAAATTCCATCTGGACACCATTGCCCTAGAGCACACCAAAACCTATACCTACCTCGGCCTAAACATCAGATCTGAGAGACAAGACAAGAAGGGCCTTCTATGCCATCAAAAGGAACATAAAATTCGACATACCATAATTAGGATCTGGAAAAAAATACTTGAATCTGTTATAGAACCCATTGCCCTTTATGGTTGTAAGGTCCGCTCACCAACTAAGAATTCACAAAATGGGACAAACACCAAATTCAAACTCTGCATGCAGAATTCTTCAAAAATATCCTCAGTGTAAAACACAAAAATGCAGAGCAGAATTAGACCGAATCCCTCTAGTTATTAAAATGCAGAAAAGATACGTTAAATTCTACAACCACCTAAAAGGAAGCGATTCCCAAACCTTCCATAACAAAGCCATCACCTACAGAGAGATGAACCTGGAGAAGAGTCCCTTAAGCTGGCTGGTCCTGGGGCTCTGTCCCCAAGACAGCAACACAATTAGACCCAACCAAATCATGAGAAAACAAAAATATAATTACTTGACACATTGGAAAGAATTAACAAAAAAACAGAGCAAACTAGAATGCTATTTGGCCCTACACAGAGAGTACACAGCGGCAGAATACTTGACCACTGTGACTGACCCAAAATTAAGGAAAGCTTTGACTATGTACAGACTCAGTGAGCATAGCCCTGCTATTGAGGAAGGCCGCCGTAGGCAGACATGGCTCTCAAGAGAAGACAGGCTATGTGCACACTGCCCACAAAATGAGGTGTAAACTGAGCTGCACTTCCTAACCTCCTGCCCAATGTATGACCATATTAGAGACACATATTTCCCTCAGATTACACAGACCCCAAATAATTAAAAAACAAATACAATTTTGAGAAACTCCCATATCTACTGGGTGAAATACCACAGTGTTACATCACAGCAGCTTGTGACCTGTTGCCACAAGAATAGAGCAACCAGTGAAGAACAAACACCATTGTAAATACAACCCATATTTATGCTTATTTATTTTTCCTTTTGTACTTTAACTATTTGCACATTGTTACAACACTGAATATAGACATAATATGACATTTGAAATGTCTTTATTGTTTTGGAACTGTGTAATGTTTACTGTTCAATTTCTTTTTTTTATTGTGTATTTCACTTTTGTTTATTATCTACTTCACTTGCTTTGGCAATGTTAACACATGTTTCCCAATAAAGCCCTTACATTGAATTAAATTGAGAGACACAGATAGAGAGGCACAGAGAGAGAGACACACACAGAGAGAGAGACAAGAGAGAGAGAGACACACAGAGAGAGAGACAGAGAGAGAGAGACAGAGAGCGAGACACACACAGAGAGAGAGAGACACACACACAGAGAGAGAGAGACTCAGAGAGAGAGACACAGAGAGAGAGAGACACAGAGAGAGAGAGACACAGAGAGAGAGTAAGACAGAGAGAGTGAGACACAGAGAGAGAGAGCTTGCTTTGGCAATGTTAACACATGTTTCCCATGCCAATAAAGCCCTTGAATTGAATTGAATTGAATTGAGAGAGAGAGAGAGAGAGAGAGAGAGAGAGAGAGAGAGAGAGAGAGAGAGAGAGAGAGAGAGAGAGAGAGAGAGACACACACACACAGGGAGAGAGACACACACAGAGAGAGAGAGAGAGACTCGGAGAGAGAGAGACTAGGAAGAGAGAGAGACTCGGAGAGAGACTCAGAGAGAGAGAGAGACTCGGAGAGAGAGAGACTCAGAGAGAGAGACACACAGAGAGAGACTCAGAGAGAGAGAGACTCAGAGAGAGAGACTCAGAGAGAGAGAGAGAGAGACTCAGAGAGACACAGAGAGAGAGACACACACAGAGAGAGAGAGACAGAGAGAGAGACAGAGAGAGAGAGAGAGACACACACACAGAGAGAGAGAGAGAGACTCAGAGAGAGACACAGAGAGAGAGAGACAGAGAGAGAGTAAGACAGAGACAGTGAGACACAGAGTTAAAGAGAGAGAGAATGAGAGAGAGAAAAGAGAGAAAGAGAGAGACACACAGGGAGAGAGAGACACACACAGAGAGAGAGAGGGACACAGAGAGAGAGAGACTCAGAGAGAGAGAGACACAGAGAGAGAGAGAGACTCGGAGAGAGAGAGAGAGACTCAGAGAGAGAGAGAGAGAGACTCAGAGAGAAAGAGACACACATAGAGAGAGACACACAGAGAGAGAGACTCAGAGAGAGAGACTCAGAGAGACTCCAAAAGAGAGAGAGAGAGAGAGAGAGAGAGAGAGAGAGACTCAGAGCGAGAGATAGAGAGGGACTGTTAATTTTTAATGTTTATCTCACTTGCTTTGGCAATGTTAACACATGTTTCCCATGCCAATAAAGCCCCTTGAATTGAATTGAATTGAATTGAGACATAGAGACAGAGAGAGAGAGAGAAGAGCGCGAGAGAGAGAGAGAGAGAGACACAGAGAGAGACACAGAGAGAGAGAGAGAGTCTCAGAGAGAGCGAGACTCAGAGAGAGAGAGACTCAGAAAGAGAGACACACACAGAGAGAGACTCAGAGAGAGAGAGAGAGACACACAGAGAGAGCGAGTCTCAGAGAGAGAGAGAGAGACTCAGAGAGAGAGAGAGAGAGAAAGAGAGAGAGAGAGAGAGAGAGAGAGAGAGATTCAGAGAGAGTGAGACACACAGAGTTCACACATAGAGAGACTCAGAGAGAGAGATATCAGAGAGAGAGAGACTCAGACAGAGAGAGACACATAGAGAGAGACTCGGAGAGAGAGACTCAGAGAGAGAGACTCAGAGAGAGAGAGACTCAGAGAGAGAGAGAGACTCAGAGAGAGAGAGAAACACAGAGAGAGAGAGACTCAGAGAGAGAGAGAGAAAGAGAGAGAGAGACTCAGAGAGAGAGAGAGAGAGAGAGAGAGAGACGGAGAGAGAGAGAGACTCAGAGAGAAAGAGACACACATAGAGAGAGACACACAGAGAGAGAGACTCAGAGAGGGACTGTTAATTTTTATTGTTTATCTCACTTGCTTTGGCAATGTTAACACATGTTTCCCATGCCAATAAAGCCCCTTGAATTGAATTGAGACATAGAGACAGAGAGAGAGAGAGAGAGAGAGACACAGAGACACAGAGAGAGAGAGAGTCTCAGAGAGAGAGAGACTCAGAGAGATAGAGACTCAGAGAGAGAGACTCAGAGAGAGAGACATACAGAGAGAGAGACACACAGAGAGAGACTCAGAGAGAGAGCGAGACTCAGAGAGAGAGAGACTCAGAGAGAGATTTTCCATAATTATATTTATTACACACACAGAGAGAGACTCAGAGAGAGAGAGAGAGAGAGAATTTTGAGAGAGAGAGAGAGAAAGAGAGAGAGACTCAGAGAGAGAGAGACAGAGATAGAGTGAGACACACAGAGTGAGACACACATAGAGAGACTCAGAGAGAGAGAGAGACTCCGAGAGAGAGACTCAGAGAGAGAGAGACTCGAAGAGAGAGAGACTCAGAGAGAGAGACACACAGAGAGAGACTCAGAGAGAGAGAGACTCAGAGAGAGAGACTCAGAGAGAGAGAGAGAGAGACTCAGAGAGACACAGAGAGAGAGACACACACAGAGAGAGAGAGACAGAGAGAGAGACACAGAGAGAGAGAGACACACACACAGAGAGAGAGAGAGAGAGACTCAGAGAGAGACACAGAGAGAGAGAGACAGAGAGAGAGTAAGACAGAGACAGTGAGACACAGAGTTAAAGAGAGAGAGAGAGAGAGAGAGAGAGAGAGAGAGAGAGAGAGAGACACAGGGAGAGAGAGACACACACAGAGAGAGAGAGGGACACAGAGAGAGAGAGACTCAGAGAGAGAGAGACACAGAGAGAGAGAGACTCGGAGAGAGAGAGACTCGGAGAGAGAGAGAGACTCGGAGAGAGAGAGAGACTCAGAGAGAGAGAGAGAGACTCAGAGAGAGAGAGAGACTCGGAGAGAGAGAGAGAGACTCAGAGAGAGAGAGAGAGAGAGACTCAGAGAGAAAGAGACACACATAGAGAGAGACACACAGAGAGAGAGACTCAGAGAGAGAGACTCAGAGAGACTCCAAAAGAGAGAGAGAGAGAGAGAGAGAGAGAGACTCAGAGCGAGAGATAGAGAGGGACTGTTAATTTTTAATGTTTATCTCACTTGCTTTGGCAATGTTAACACATGTTTCCCATGCC
>NC_088420.1:15499527-15632027 GCF_034236695.1 Oncorhynchus nerka | reverse complement strand
GAGATATTATACGTTTTGTTCTATGGGATAATCTTAATCAGCTAACGTCACTTTTTGTTAATTTTGTAGCATTTATGTAATAACAAAAGCAGATAATTTCCGTTTTTTAGGATTACAAGCTTTCGAGCTCTCTGTACCAGCCGGTCACTAGCCACCAAACTCTTCTTCCTTCTTCCACAAGGGGTCACAAATGGTACATTTATGTTCAAAGGCTGCAGTGCTCTGTTATGAATTGGTGGAGCGGAGAGGCTTTGTGGTTGGTTCTTTACTATGTGGAGACCCTCTAAAGTGGGTGCTTTGTGTGCCCTTGCTACAGTGGTGTACACTACATTTACAGTGCTGAGGTATATAACAACACTATCCTGTGCCCTTGCTACAGTGGTGTACACTACATTTACAGTGTACACTACATTTACAGTGCTGAGGTATATAATAACACTATCCTGTGCCCTTGCTACAGTAGTGTACACTACATTTACAGTGTTGAGGTATAGAATAACACTTTATCCTGTACCCTTGCTACAGTAGTGTACACTACATTTACAGTGCTGAGGTATATAATAACACTTTATCCTGTGCCCTTGCTACAGTAGTGTACACTACATTTACAGTGCTGAGGTATAGAATAACCCTTTATCCTGTGCCCTTGCTACAGTAGTGTACACTACATTTACAGTGCTGAGGTATATAATAACACTTTATCCTGTGCCCTTGCTACAGTAGTGTACACTACATTTACAGTGCTGAGGTATATAACAACACTATCCTGTGCCCTTGCTACAGTAGTGTACACTACATTTACAGTGCTGAGGTATATAACAACACTATCCTGTGCCCTTGCTACAGTAGTGTACACTACATTTACAGTGCTGAGGTATATAACAACACTATCCTGTGCCCTTGCTACAGTAGTGTACACTACATTTACAGTGCTGAGGTATATAACAACACTTTATCCTGTGCCCTTGCTACAGTAGTGTACACTACATTTACAGTGCTGAGGTATATAACAACACTATCCTGTGCCCTTGCTACAGTAGTGTACACTACATTTACAGTGCTGAGGTATATAACAACACTATCCTGTGCCCTTGCTACAGTAGTGTACACTACATTTACAGTGCTGAGGTATATAACAACACTTTATCCTGTGCCCTTGCTACAGTAGTGTACACTACATTTACAGTGCTGAGGTATATAACAACACTTTATCATGTGCCCTTGCTACAGTAGTGTACACTACATTTACAGTGCTGAGGTATATAACAACACTTTATCCTGTGCCCTTGCTACAGTAGTGTACACTACATTTACAGTGCTGAGGTATATAATAACACTTTATCCTGTGCCCTTGCTACAGTAGTGTACACTACATTTACAGTGCTGAGGTATATAATAACACTTTATCCTGTTCCCTTGCTACAGTAGTGTACACTACATTTACAGTGCTGAGGTATATAATAACACTTTATCCTGTGCCCTTGCTACAGTAGTGTACACTACATTTACAGTGCTGAGGTATATAATAACACTTTATCCTGTGCCCTTGCTACAGTAGTGTACACTACATTTACAGTGCTGAGGTATATAATAACACTTTATCCTGTGCCCTTGCTACAGTAGTGTACACTACATTTACAGTGCTGAGGTATATAATAACACTTTATCCTGTGCCCTTGCTACAGTAGTGTACACTACATTTACAGTGCTGAGGTATATAACAACACTATCCTGTGCCCTTGCTACAGTAGTGTACACTACATTTATAGTGCTGAGGTATATAATAACACTATCCTGTGCCCTTGCTACAGTAGTGTACACTACATTTACAGTGCTGAGGTATATAATAACACTATCCTGTGCACTTGCTACAGTAGTGTACACTACATTTACAGTGCTGAGGTATATAATAACACTTTATCCTGTGCCCTTGCTACAGTAGTGTACACTACATTTACAGTGCTTAGGTATATAAACAACACTAACACTTTTATCCTGTGCCCTTGCTACAGTAGTGTACACTACATTTACAGTGCTGAGGTATATAATAGCACTATCCTGTGCCCTTGCTACAGTAGTGTACACTACATTTACAGTGCTGAGGTATATAATAACACTATCCTGTGCCCTTGCTACAGTAGTGTACACTACATTTACAGTGCTGAGGTATATAACAACACTTTATCCTGTACCCTTGCTACAGTAGTGTACACTACATTTACAGTGCTGAGGTATATAACAACACTATCCTGTGCACCTTGCTACAGTAGTGTACACTACATTTACAGTGCTGAGGTATATAACAACACTATCCTGTGCCCTTGCTACAGTAGTGTACACTACATTTACAGTGCTGAGGTATATAATAACACTTTATCCTGTGCCCTTGCTACAGTAGTGTACACTACATTTACAGTGCTGAGGTATATAATAACACTTTATCCTGTGCCCTTGCTACAGTAGTGTACACTACATTTACAGTGCTGAGGTATATAACAACACTATCCTGTGCCCTTGCTACAGTAGTGTACACTACATTTACAGTGCTGAGGTATATAACAACACTATCCTGTGCCCTTGCTACAGTAGTGTACACTACATTTACAGTGCTGAGGTATATAACAACACTATCCTGTGCCCTTGCTACAGTAGTGTACACTACATTTACAGTGCTGAGGTATATATAACAACACTTTATCCTGTGCCCTTGCTACAGTAGTGTACACTACATTTACAGTGCTGAGGTATATAACAACACTTTATCCTGTGCCCTTGCTACAGTAGTGTACACTACATTTACAGTGCTGAGGTATATAATAACACTTTATCCTGTGCCCTTGCTACAGTAGTGTACACTACATTTACAGTGCTGAGGTATATAAACACTTTATCCTGTGCCCTTGCTACAGTAGTGTACACTACATTTACAGTGCTGAGGTATATAATAACACTTTATCCTGTGCCCTTGCTACAGTAGTGTACACTACATTTACAGTGCTGAGGTATATAATAACACTTTATCCTGTGCCCTTGCTACAGTAGTGTACACTACATTTACAGTGCTGAGGTATATAATAACACTTTATCCTGTGCCCTTGCTACAGTAGTGTACACTACATTTACAGTGCTGAGGTATATAACAACACTATCCTGTGCCCTTGCTACAGTAGTGTACACTACATTTACAGTGCTGAGGTATATAACAACACTATCCTGTGCCCTTGCTACAGTAGTGTACACTACATTTACAGTGCTGAGGTATATAATAACACTATCCTGTGCCCTTGCTACAGTAGTGTACACTACATTTACAGTGCTGAGGTATATAACAACACTATCATGTGCCCTTGCTACAGTAGTGTACACTACATTTACAGTGCTGAGGTATATATTAACACTTTATCCTGTGCCCTTGCTACAGTAGTGTACACTACATTTACAGTGCTGAGGTATATAACAACACTATCCTGTGCCCTTGCTACAGTAGTGTACACTACATTTACAGTGCTGAGGTATATAACAACACTTTATCCTGTGCCCTTGCTACAGTAGTGTACACTACATTTACAGTGCTGAGGTATATAACAACACTTTATCATGTGCCCTTGCTACAGTAGTGTACACTACATTTACAGTGCTGAGGTATATAACAACACTATCCTGTGCCCTTGCTACAGTAGTGTACACTACATTTACAGTGCTGAGGTATATAACAACACTATCCTGTGCCCTTGCTACAGTAGTGTGCACTACATTTATAGTGCTGAGGTATATAATAACACTATCCTGTGCCCTTGCTACAGTAGTGTACACTACATTTACAGTGTTGAGGTATATAACAACACTTTATCCTGTACCCTTGCTACAGTAGTGTACACTACATTTACAGTGCTGAGGTATATAACAACACTATCCTGTGCACTTGCTACAGTAGTGTACACTACATTTACAGTGCTGAGGTATATAACAACACTATCCTGTGCCCTTGCTACAGTAGTGTACACTACATTTACAGTGCTGAGGTATATAACAACACTATCCTGTGCCCTTGCTACAGTAGTGTACACTACATTTACAGTGCTGAGGTATATAACAACACTATCCTGTGCCCTTGCTACAGTAGTGTACACTACATTTACAGTGCTGAGGTATATAATAACACTTTATCCTGTGCCCTTGCTACAGTAGTGTACACTACATTTATAGTGCTGAGGTATATAATAACACTATCCTGTGCCCTTGCTACAGTAGTGTACACTACATTTACAGTGCTGAGGTATATAATAACACTTTATCCTGTGCCCTTGCTACAGTAGTGTACACTACATTTACAGTGCTGAGGTATATAACAACACTTTATCCTGTGCCCTTGCTACAGTAGTGTACACTACATTTACAGTGCTGAGGTATATAACAACACTATCCTGTGCCCTTGCTACAGTAGTGTACACTACATTTACAGTGCTGAAGTATATAACAACACTATCCTGTGCCCTTGCTACAGTAGTGTACACTACATTTACAGTGCTGAGGTATATATTAACACTTTATCCTGTGCCCTTGCTACAGTAGTGTACACTACATTTACAGTGCTGAGGTATATAACAACACTTTATCCTGTGCACTTGCTACAGTAGTGTACACTACATTTACAGTGCTGAGGTATATAACAACACTTTATCATGTGCCCTTGCTACAGTAGTGTACACTACATTTACAGTGCTGAGGTATATAACAACACTATCCTGTGCCCTTGCTACAGTAGTGTACACTACATTTATAGTGCTGAGGTATATAATAACACTATCCTGTGCCCTTGCTACAGTAGTGTACACTACATTTACAGTGCTGAGGTATATAACAACACTATCCTGTGCCCTTGCTACAGTAGTGTACACTACATTTATAGTGCTGAGGTATATAATAACACTATCACTTGCTACAGTAGTGTACACTACATTTACAGTGTTGAGGTATATAACAACACTTTATCCTGTACCCTTGCTACAGTAGTGTACACTACATTTACAGTGCTGAGGTATATAACAACACTATCCTGTGCACTTGCTACAGTAGTGTACACTACATTTATAGTGCTGAGGTATATAACAACACTTTATCCTGTGCCCTTGCTACAGTAGTGTACACTACATTTACAGTGCTGAGGTATATAACAACACTTTATCATGTGCCCTTGCTACAGTAGTGTACACTACATTTACAGTGCTGAGGTATATAACAACACTATCCTGTGCCCTTGCTACAGTAGTGTACACTACATTTATAGTGCTGAGGTATATAATAACACTATCCTGTGCCCTTGCTACAGTAGTGTACACTACATTTACAGTGCTGAGGTATATAATAACACTATCCTGTGCCCTTGCTACAGTAGTGTACACTACATTTACAGTGCTGAGGTATATAACAACACTATCCTGTGCCCTTGCTACAGTAGTGTACACTACATTTACAGTGCTGAGGTATATAACAACACTATCCTGTGCCCTTGCTACAGTAGTGTACACTACATTTACAGTGCTGAGGTATATAATAACACTATCCTGTGCCCTTGCTACAGTAGTGTACACTACATTTACAGTGCTGAGGTATATATTAACACTTTATCCTGTGCCCTTGCTACAGTAGTGTACACTACATTTACAGTGCTGAGGTATATAACAACACTTTATCATGTGCACTTGCTACAGTAGTGTACACTACATTTACAGTGCTGAGGTATATAACAACACTTTATCATGTGCCCTTGCTACAGTAGTGTACACTACATTTACAGTGCTGAGGTATATAACAACACTATCCTGTGCCCTTGCTACAGTAGTGTACACTACATTTACAGTGTTGAGGTATATAACAACACTATCCTGTGCCCTTGCTACAGTAGTGTACACTGCATTTACAGTGCTGAGGTATATAACAACACTTTATCCTGTGCCCTTGCTACAGTAGTGTACACTACATTTACAGTGCTGAGGTATATAACAACACTTTATCATGTGCACTTGCTACAGTAGTGTACACTACATTTACAGTGCTGAGGTATATAACAACACTTTATCATGTGCCCTTGCTACAGTAGTGTACACTACATTTACAGTGCTGAGGTATATAACAACACTATCCTGTGCCCTTGCTACAGTAGTGTACACTACATTTACAGTGCTGAGGTATATAACAACACTATCCTGTGCCCTTGCTACAGTAGTGTACACTACATTTACAGTGCTGAGGTATATAATAACACTTTATCCTGTGCCCTTGCTACAGTAGTGTACACTACATTTACAGTGTTGAGGTATATAACAACACTTTATCCTGTACCCTTGCTACAGTAGTGTACACTACATTTACAGTGCTGAGGTATATAACAACACTATCCTGTGCACTTGCTAGTAGTGTACACTACATTTACAGTGCTGAGGTATATAACAACACTTTATCCTGTGCCCTTGCTACAGTAGTGTACACTACATTTACAGTGCTGAGGTATATAATAACACTTTATCATGTGCCCTTGCTACAGTAGTGTACACTACATTTACAGTGCTGAGGTATATAACAACACTATCCTGTGCCCTTGCTACAGTAGTGTACACTACATTTATAGTGCTGAGGTATATAATAACACTATCCTGTGCCCTTGCTACAGTAGTGTGCACTACATTTACAGTGCTGAGGTATATAATAACACTATCCTGTGCCCTTGCTACAGTAGTGTACACTACATTTACAGTGCTGAGGTATATAACAACACTTTATCCTGTGCCCTTGCTACAGTAGTGTACACTACATTTACAGTGCTGAAGTATATAACAACACTATCCTGTGCCCTTGCTACAGTAGTGTACACTACATTTATAGTGCTGAGGTATATAATAACACTATCCTGTGCCCTTGCTACAGTAGTGTACACTACATTTACAGTGCTGAGGTATATATTAACACTTTATCCTGTGCCCTTGCTACAGTAGTGTACACTACATTTACAGTGCTGAGGTATATAACAACACTTTATCATGTGCACTTGCTACAGTAGTGTACACTACATTTACAGTGCTGAGGTATATAACAACACTTTATCATGTGCCCTTGCTACAGTAGTGTACACTACATTTACAGTGCTGAGGTATATAACAACACTATCCTGTTCCCCTTGCTACAGTAGTGTACACTACATTTACAGTGTTGAGGTATATAACAACACTATCCTGTGCCCTTGCTACAGTAGTGTACACTACATTTACAGTGCTGAGGTATATAACAACACTATCCTGTGCCCTTGCTACAGTAGTGTACACTACATTTACAGTGCTGAGGTATATAACAACACTTTATCATGTGCACTTGCTACAGTAGTGTACACTACATTTACAGTGCTGAGGTATATAACAACACTTTATCATGTGCCCTTGCTACAGTAGTGTACACTACAATTACAGTGATGAGGTATATAACAACACTATCCTGTGCCCTTGCTACAGTAGTGTACACTACATTTACAGTGCTGAGGTATATAACAACACTATCCTGTGCCCTTGCTACAGTAGTGTACACTACATTTATAGTGCTGAGGTATATAATAACACTATCCTGTGCCCTTGCTACAGTAGTGTGCACTACATTTACAGTGCTGAGGTATATAATAACACTATCCTGTGCCCTTGCTACAGTAGTGTACACTACATTTACAGTGCTGAGGTATATAACAACACTTTATCCTGTGCCCTTGCTACAGTAGTGTACACTACATTTACAGTGCTGAGGTATATAACAACACTTTATCATGTGCACTTGCTACAGTAGTGTACACTACATTTACAGTGATGAGGTATATAACAACACTTTATCATGTGCCCTTGCTACAGTAGTGTACACTACATTTACAGTGCTGAGGTATATAACAACACTATCCTGTGCCCTTGCTACAGTAGTGTACACTACATTTACAGTGCTGAGGTATATAACAACACTATCCTGTGCCCTTGCTACAGTAGTGTACACTACATTTATAGTGCTGAGGTATATAATAACACTATCCTGTGCCCTTGCTACAGTAGTGTACACTACATTTATAGTGCTGAGGTATATAATAACACTATCCTGTGCCCTTGCTACAGTAGTGTACACTACATTTACAGTGCTGAGGTATATATTAACACTTTGTCCTGTGCCCTTGCTACAGTAGTGTACACTACATTTACAGTGTTGAGGTATATAACAACACTTTATCCTGTGCCCTTGCTACAGTAGTGTACACTACATTTACAGTGCTGAGGTATATAACAACACTTTATCCTGTACCCTTGCTACAGTAGTGTACACTACATTTACAGTGTTGAGGTATATAACAACACTATCCTGTGCCCTTGCTACAGTAGTGTACACTACATTTACAGTGCTGAGGTATATAACACTTTTTGTATCCTGTGCCCTTGCTACAGTAGTGTACACTACATTTACAGTGCTGAGGTATATAACAACACTTTATCCTGTGCACTTGCTACAGTAGTGTACACTACATTTACAGTGCTGAGGTATATAACAACACTTTATCATGTGCCCTTGCTACAGTAGTGTACACTACATTTACAGTGCTGAGGTATATAACAACACTATCCTGTGCCCTTGCTACAGTAGTGTACACTACATTTACAGTGCTGAGGTATATAACAACACTTTATCATGTGCCCTTGCTACAGTAGTGTACACTACATTTACAGTGCTGAGGTATATAACAACACTATCCTGTGCCCTTGCTACAGTAGTGTACACTACATTTACAGTGCTGAGGTATATAACAACACTTTATCATGTACCATTGCTACAGTAGTGTACACTACATTTACAGTGCTGAGGTATATAATAACACTATCCTGTGCCCTTGCTACAGTGGTGTACACTACATTTACAGTGCTGAGGTATATATTAACACTTTATCCTGTGCCCTTGCTACAGTAGTGTACACTACATTTACAGTGCTGAGGTATATAACAACACTTTATCATGTGCACTTGCTACAGTAGTGTACACTACATTTACAGTGCTGAGGTATATAACAACACTTTATCATGTGCCCTTGCTACAGTAGTGTACACTACATTTACAGTGCTGAGGTATATAACAACACTATCCTGTGCCCTTGCTACAGTAGTGTACACTACATTTACAGTGCTGAGGTATATAACAACACTTTATCATGTACCCTTGCTACAGTAGTGTACACTACATTTACAGTGCTGAGGTATATAATAACACTATCCTGTGCCCTTGCTACAGTGGTGTACACTACATTTACAGTGCTGAGGTATATAATAACACTATCCTGTGCCCTTGCTACAGTAGTGTACACTACATTTACAGTGCTGAGGTATATAACAACACTATCCTGTGCCCTTGCTACAGTAGTGTACACTACATTTACAGTGTTGAGGTATATAACAACACTTTATCCTGTGCCCTTGCTACAGTAGTGTACACTACATTTACAGTGCTGATTTATCCTGTGCCCTTGCTAGTAGTGTACACTACATTTACAGTGCTGAGGTATATAACAACACTTTATCATGTGCACTTGCTACAGTAGTGTACACTACATTTACAGTGCTGAGGTATATAACAACACTTTATCATGTGCCCTTGCTACAGTAGTGTACACTACATTTACAGTGATGAGGTATATAACAACACTATCCTGTGCCCTTGCTACAGTAGTGTACACTACATTTACAGTGCTGAGGTATATAACAACACTTTATCCTGTGCCCTTGCTACAGTAGTGTACACTACATTTACAGTGCTGAGGTATATAACAACACTTTATCATGTGCCCTTGCTACAGTAGTGTACACTACATTTACAGTGTTGAGGTATATAACAACACTTTATCCTGTGCCCTTGCTACAGTAGTGTACACTACATTTACAGTGCTGAGGTATATAACAACACTATCCTGTGCCCTTGCTACAGTAGTGTACACTACATTTACAGTGCTGAGGTATATAACAACACTATCCTGTGCCCTTGCTACAGTAGTGTACACTACATTTACAGTGCTGAGGTATATATTAACACTTTATCCTGTGCCCTTGCTACAGTAGTGTACACTACATTTACAGTGCTGAGGTATATAACAACACTTTATCCTGTGCCCTTGCTACAGTAGTGTACACTACATTTACAGTGCTGAGGTATATAACAACACTTTATCATGTGCCCTTGCTACAGTAGTGTACACTACATTTACAGTGCTGAGGTATATAACAACACTATCCTGTGCCCTTGCTACAGTAGTGTACACTACATTTACAGTGCTGAGGTATATAACAACACTTTATCATGTGCCCTTGCTACAGTAGTGTACACTACATTTACAGTGCTGAGGTATATAATAACACTATCCTGTGCCCTTGCTACAGTGGTGTACACTACATTTACAGTGTTGAGGTATATATCAACACTATCCTGTGCCCTTGCTACAGTAGTGTACACTACATTTACAGTGCTGAGGTATATAACAACACTTTATCCTGTGCCCTTGCTACAGTAGTGTACACTACATTTACAGTGCTGAGGTATATAACAACACTTTATCCTGTGCCCTTGCTACAGTAGTGTACACTACATTTACAGTGCTGAGGTATATAACAACACTATCATGTGCACTTGCTACAGTAGTGTACACTACATTTACAGTGATGAGGTATATAACAACACTTTATCATGTGCCCTTGCTACAGTAGTGTACACTACATTTACAGTGCTGAGGTATATAACAACACTTTATCCTGTGCCCTTGCTACAGTAGTGTACACTACATTTACAGTGCTGAGGTATATAACAACACTTTATCATGTGCCCTTGCTACAGTAGTGTACACTACATTTACAGTGCTGAGGTATATAATAACACTATCCTGTGCCCTTGCTACAGTGGTGTACACTACATTTACAGTGCTGAGGTATATAACAACACTTTATCATGTGCCCTTGCTACAGTAGTGTACACTACATTTACAGTGCTGAGGTATATAACAACACTATCCTGTGCCCTTGCTACAGTAGTGTGCACTACATTTACAGTGCTGAGGTATATAACAACACTATCCTGTGCCCTTGCTACAGTAGTGTACACTACATTTATAGTGCTGAGGTATATAATAACACTATCCTGTGCCCTTGCTACAGTAGTGTACACTACATTTACAGTGCTGAGGTATATAAAACACTTTATCCTGTGCCCTTGCTACAGTAGTGTACACTACATTTACAGTGCTGAGGTATATAACAACACTTTATCCTGTGCCCTTGCTACAGTAGTGTACACTACATTTACAGTGCTGAGGTATATAACAACACTTTATCCTGTGCCCTTGCTACAGTAGTGTACACTACATTTACAGTGCTGAGGTATATAACAACACTATCCTGTGCCCTTGCTACAGTAGTGTACACTACATTTACAGTGCTGAGGTATATAACAACACTTTATCATGTACCCTTGCTACAGTAGTGTACACTACATTTACAGTGCTGAGGTATATAATAACACTATCCTGTGCCCTTGCTACAGTGGTGTACACTACATTTACAGTGCTGAGGTATATAATAACACTATCCTGTGCCCTTGCTACAGTAGTGTACACTACATTTACAGTGCTGAGGTATATAACAACACTATCCTGTGCCCTTGCTACAGTAGTGTACACTACATTTACAGTGTTGAGGTATATAACAACACTATCCTGTGCCCTTGCTACAGTAGTGTACACTGCATTTACAGTGCTGAGGTATATAACAACACTTTATCCTGTGCCCTTGCTACAGTAGTGTACACTACATTTACAGTGCTGAGGTATATAACAACACTATCATGTGCACTTGCTACAGTAGTGTACACTACATTTACAGTGCTGAGGTATATAACAACACTTTATCATGTGCCCTTGCTACAGTAGTGTACACTACATTTACAGTGATGAGGTATATAACAACACTATCCTGTGCCCTTGCTACAGTAGTGTACACTACATTTACAGTGCTGAGGTATATAACAACACTTTATCCTGTGCCCTTGCTACAGTAGTGTACACTACATTTACAGTGCTGAGGTATATAACAACACTTTATCATGTGCCCTTGCTACAGTAGTGTACACTACATTTATAGTGCTGAGGTATATAATAACACTATCCTGTGCCCTTGCTACAGTAGTGTGCACTACATTTACAGTGCTGAGGTATATAATAACACTATCCTGTGCCCTTGCTACAGTAGTGTACACTACATTTACAGTGCTGAGGTATATAACAACACTTTATCCTGTGCCCTTGCTACAGTAGTGTACACTACATTTACAGTGCTGAGGTATATAACAACACTTTATCATGTGCACTTGCTACAGTAGTGTACACTACATTTACAGTGATGAGGTATATAACAACACTTTATCATGTGCCCTTGCTACAGTAGTGTACACTACATTTACAGTGCTGAGGTATATAACAACACTATCCTGTGCCCTTGCTACAGTAGTGTACACTACATTTACAGTGCTGAGGTATATAACAACACTATCCTGTGCCCTTGCTACAGTAGTGTACACTACATTTATAGTGCTGAGGTATATAATAACACTATCCTGTGCCCTTGCTACAGTAGTGTACACTACATTTATAGTGCTGAGGTATATAATAACACTATCCTGTGCCCTTGCTACAGTAGTGTACACTACATTTACAGTGCTGAGGGTATATATTAACACTTTATCCTGTGCCCTTGCTACAGTAGTGTACACTACATTTACAGTGTTGAGGTATATAACAACACTTTATCCTGTGCCCTTGCTACAGTAGTGTACACTACATTTACAGTGCTGAGGTATATAACAACACTATCCTGTGCCCTTGCTACAGTAGTGTACACTACATTTACAGTGCTGAAGTATATAACAACACTATCCTGTGCCCTTGCTACAGTAGTGTACACTACATTTACAGTGCTGAGGTATATATTAACACTTTATCCTGTGCCCTTGCTACAGTAGTGTACACTACATTTACAGTGCTGAGGTATATAACAACACTTTATCATGTGCACTTGCTACAGTAGTGTACACTACATTTACAGTGCTGAGGTATATAACAACACTTTATCATGTGCCCTTGCTACAGTAGTGTACACTACATTTACAGTGCTGAGGTATATAACAACACTATCCTGTGCCCTTGCTACAGTAGTGTACACTACATTTACAGTGCTGAGGTATATAACAACACTTTATCATGTGCCCTTGCTACAGTAGTGTACACTACATTTACAGTGCTGAGGTATATAATAACACTATCCTGTCCCTTGCTACAGTGGTGTACACTACATTTACAGTGTTGAGGTATATAACAACACTATCCTGTGCCCTTGCTACAGTAGTGTACACTACATTTACAGTGCTGAGGTATATAACAACACTTTATCCTGTGCCCTTGCTACAGTAGTGTGCACTATTTACAGTGCTGAGGTATATAATAACACTTTATCATGTGCACTTGCTACAGTAGTGTACACTACATTTACAGTGCTGAGGTATATAACAACACTTTATCATGTGCCCTTGCTACAGTAGTGTACACTACATTTACAGTGCTGAGGTATATAACAACACTATCCTGTGCCCTTGCTACAGTAGTGTACACTACATTTACAGTGCTGAGGTATATAACAACACTTTATCCTGTGCCCTTCCTACAGTAGTGTACACTACATTTACAGTGCTGAGGTATATAACACTATCCTGTGCACTTGCTACAGTAGTGTACACTACATTTACAGTGCTTATATAACAACACTTTATCATGTGCCCTTGCTACAGTAGTGTACACTACATTTACAGTGCTGAGGTATATAACAACACTATCCTGTGCCCTTGCTACAGTAGTGTACACTACATTTACAGTGCTGAGGTATATAATAACACTTTATCCTGTGCCCTTCCTACAGTAGTGTACACTACATTTACAGTGCTGAGGTATATAACAACACTATCCTGTGCACTTGCTACAGTAGTGTACACTACATTTACAGTGCTGAGGTATATAACAACACTTTATCATTTACTACAGTAGTGTACACTACATTTACAGTGCTGAGGTATATAATAACACTATCCTGTGCACTTGCTACAGTAGTGTACACTACATTTACAGTGCTGAGGTATATAATAACACTTTATCCTGTGCCCTTGCTACAGTAGTGTACACTACATTTACAGTGCTGAGGTATATAACAACACTATCCTGTGCCCTTGCTACAGTAGTGTACACTACATTTACAGTGCTGAGGTATATAACAACACATTATCCTGTGCCCTTGCTACAGTAGTGTACACTACATTTACAGTGCTGAGGTATATAACAACACTTTATCCTGTGCCCTTGCTACAGTAGTGTACACTACATTTACAGTGCTGAGGTATATAATAACACTATCCTGTGCCCTTGCTACAGTAGTGTACACTACATTTACAGTGCTGAGGTATATAATAACACTATCCTGTGCCCTTGCTACAGTAGTGTACACTACATTTACAGTGCTGAGGTATATAATAACACTATCCTGTGCCCTTGCTACAGTAGTGTACACTACATTTACAGTGCTGAGGTATATATTAACACTTTATCCTGTGCCCTTGCTACAGTAGTGTACACTACATTTACAGTGTTGAGGTATATAACAACACTTTATCCTGTGCCCTTGCTACAGTAGTGTACACTACATTTACAGTGCTGAGGTATATAACAACACTATCCTGTGCCCTTGCTACAGTAGTGTACACTACATTTACAGTGCTGAGGTATATAACAACACTATCCTGTGCCCTTGCTACAGTAGTGTACACTACATTTACAGTGCTGAGGTATATATTAACACTTTATCCTGTGCCCTTGCTACAGTAGTGTACACTACATTTACAGTGCTGAGGTATATAACAACACTTTATCATGTGCACTTGCTACAGTAGTGTACACTACATTTACAGTGCTGAGGTATATAACAACACTTTATCATGTGCCCTTGCTACAGTAGTGTACACTACATTTACAGTGCTGAGGTATATAACAACACTATCCTGTGCCCTTGCTACAGTAGTGTACACTACATTTACAGTGCTGAGGTATATAACAACACTTTATCATGTGCCCTTGCTACAGTAGTGTACACTACATTTACAGTGCTGAGGTATATAATAACACTATCCTGTGCCCTTGCTACAGTGGTGTACACTACATTTATAGTGCTGAGGTATATAATAACACTATCCTGTGCCCTTGCTACAGTAGTGTACACTACATTTACAGTGCTGAGGTATATATTAACACTTTATCCTGTGCCCTTGCTACAGTAGTGTACACTACATTTACAGTGTTGAGGTATATAACAACACTTTATCCTGTGCCCTTGCTACAGTAGTGTACACTACATTTACAGTGCTGAGGTATATAACAACACTATCCTGTGCCCTTGCTACAGTAGTGTACACTACATTTACAGTGCTGAAGTATATAACAACACTATCCTGTGCCCTTGCTACAGTAGTGTACACTACATTTACAGTGCTGAGGTATATATTAACACTTTATCCTGTGCCCTTGCTACAGTAGTGTACACTACATTTACAGTGCTGAGGTATATAACAACACTTTATCATGTGCACTTGCTACAGTAGTGTACACTACATTTACAGTGCTGAGGTATATAACAACACTTTATCATGTGCTTGCTACAGTAGTGTACACTACATTTACAGTGCTGAGGTATATAACAACACTATCCTGTGCCCTTGCTACAGTAGTGTACACTACATTTACAGTGCTGAGGTATATAACAACACTTTATCATGTGCCCTTGCTACAGTAGTGTACACTACATTTACAGTGCTGAGGTATATAATAACACTATCCTGTGCCCTTGCTACAGTGGTGTACACTACATTTACAGTGTTGAGGTATATAACAACACTTTATCCTGTGCCCTTGCTACAGTAGTGTACACTACATTTACAGTGCTGAGGTATATAACAACACTTTATCCTGTGCCCTTGCTCAGTAGTGCACTACATTTACAGTGCTGAGTATATAACAACACTACATGTGCACTTGCTACAGTAGTGTACACTACATTTACAGTGCTGAGGTATATAACAACACTTTATCATGTGCCCTTGCTACAGTAGTGTACACTACATTTACAGTGCAGAGGTATATAACAACACTTTATCCTGTGCCCTTGCTACAGTAGTGTACACTACATTTACAGTGCTGAGGTATATAACAACACTTTATCCTGTGCCCTTCCTACAGTAGTGTACACTACATTTACAGTGCTGAGGTATATAACACTATCCTGTGCCCTTGCTACAGTAGTGTACACTACATTTACAGTGCTGAGGTATATAACAACACTTTATCATGTGCCCTTGCTACAGTAGTGTACACTACATTTACAGTGCTGAGGTATATAACAACACTATCCTGTGCCCTTGCTACAGTAGTGTACACTACATTTACAGTGCTGAGGTATATAACACACTATCCTGTGCCCTTGCTACAGTAGTGTACACTACATTTACAGTGCTGAGGTATATAACAACTATCCTGTGCACTTGCTACAGTAGTGTACACTACATTTACAGTGCTGAGGTATATAACAACACTTTATCCTGTGCCCTTGCTACAGTAGTGTACACTACATTTACAGTGCTGAGGTATATAACAACACTTTATCCTGTGCCTTGCTACAGTAGTGTACACTACATTTACAGTGCTGAGGTATATAACAACACTTTATCCTGTGCCCTTGCTACAGTAGTGTACACTACATTTACAGTGCTGAGGTATATAACAACACTATCCTGTGACCTTGCTACAGTAGTGTACACTACATTTACAGTGCTGAGGTATATAACAACACATTATCCTGTGCCCTTGCTACAGTAGTGTACACTACATTTACAGTGCTGAGGTATATAACAACACTTTATCCTGTGCCCTTGATACAGTAGTGTACACTACATTTACAGTGCTGAGGTATATACCAACACTATCCTGTGCCCTTTGCTACAGTAGTGTACACTACATTTATAGTGCTGAGGTATATAATAACACTATCCTGTGCCCTTGCTACAGTAGTGTACACTACATTTATAGTGCTGAGGTATATAATAACACTATCCTGTGCCCTTGCTACAGTAGTGTACACTACATTTACAGTGCTGAGGTATATATTAACACTTTATCCTGTGCCCTTGCTACAGTAGTGTACACTACATTTACAGTGTTGAGGTATATAACAACACTTTATCCTGTGCCCTTGCTACAGTAGTGTACACTACATTTACAGTGCTGAGGTATATAACAACACTATCCTGTGCCCTTGCTACAGTAGTGTACACTACATTTACAGTGCTGAAGTATATAACAACACTATCCTGTGCCCTTGCTACAGTAGTGTACACTACATTTACAGTGCTGAGGTATATATTAACACTTTATCCTGTGCCCTTGCTACAGTAGTGTACACTACATTTACAGTGCTGAGGTATATAACAACACTTTATCATGTGCACTTGCTACAGTAGTGTACACTACATTTACAGTGCTGAGGTATATAACAACACTTTATCATGTGCCCTTGCTACAGTAGTGTACACTACATTTACAGTGCTGAGGTATATAACAACACTATCCTGTGCCCTTTTGCTACAGTAGTGTACACTACATTTACAGTGCTGAGGTATATAACAACACTTTATCCTGTGCCCTTGCTACAGTAGTGTACACTACATTTACAGTGCTGAGGTATATAACAACACTATCCTGTGCCCTTGCTACAGTAGTGTACACTACATTTACAGTGCTGAGGTATATAAACACTATCCTGTGCCCTTGCTACAGTAGTGTACCTTACATTTACAGTGCTGAGGTATATAACAACACTTTATCCTGTGCCCTTGCTACAGTAGTGTACACTACATTTACAGTGCTGAGGTATATAACAACACTTTATCATGTGCACTTGCTACAGTAGTGTACACTACATTTACAGTGCTGAGGTATATAACAACACTTTATCATGTGCCCTTGCTACAGTAGTGTACACTACATTTACAGTGCTGAGGTATATAACAACACTATCCTGTGCCCTTGCTACAGTAGTGTACACTACATTTACAGTGCTGAGGTATATAACAACACTTTATCATGTAGTGTACCTACATTGCTATATAACAACACTATCATGTGCCCTTGCTACAGTAGTGTACACTACATTTACAGTGCTGAGGTATATAATAACACTATCCTGTGCCCTTGCTACAGTAGTGTACACTACATTTACAGTGCTGAGGTATATATCAACACTATCCTGTGCCCTTGCTACAGTAGTGTACACTACATTTACAGTGCTGAGGTATATAACAACACTTTATCCTGTGCCCTTGCTACAGTAGTGTACACTACATTTACAGTGCTGAGGTATATAACAACACTTTATCATGTGCCCTTGCTACAGTAGTGTACACTACATTTACAGTGCTGAGGTATATAACAACACTATCCTGTGCCCTTGCTACAGTAGTGTACACTACATTTACAGTGCTGAGGTATATAACAACACTATCCTGTGCCCTTGCTACAGTAGTGTACACTACATTTACAGTGCTGAGGTATATAATAACACTATCCTGTGCCCTTGCTACAGTAGTGTACACTACATTTACAGTGCTGAGGTATATAATAACACTTTATCCTGTGCCCTTGCTACAGTAGTGTACACTACATTTACAGTGCTGAGGTATATAATAACACTTTATCCTGTGCCCTTGCTACAGTAGTGGACACTACATTTTCAGTGTTGAGGTATATAACAACACTATCCTGTGCCCTTGCTACAGTAGTGTACACTACATTTACAGTGCTGAGATATATAATAACACTATCCTGTGCACTTGCTACAGTAGTGTACCACTATCCTGTGCCCTTGCACAGTAGTGTACACTACATTTACAGTGCTGAGGTATATAATAACACTATCCTGTGCACTTGCTACAGTAGTGTACACTACATTTACAGTGCTGAGGTATATAACAACACTATCCTGTGCCCTTGCTACAGTAGTGTACACTACATTTACAGTGCTGAGGTATATAACAACACTTTATCCTGTGCCCTTGCTACAGTAGTGTACACTACATCTACAGTGCTGAGGTATATAACAACACTATCCTGTGCCCTTGCTACAGTAGTGTACACTACATTTACAGTGCTGAGGTATATACCAACACTATCCTGTGCCCTTGCTACAGTAGTGTACACTACATTTACAGTGCTGAGGTATATAATAACACTATCCTGTGCCCTTGCTACAGTAGTGTACACTACATTTACAGTGCTGAGGTATATAACAACACTATCCTGTGCCCTTGCTACAGTAGTGTACACTACATTTACAGTGCTGAGGTATATAACAACACTATCCTGTGCCCTTGCTACAGTAGTGTACACTACATTTACAGTGTTGAGGTATATAACAACACTATCCTGTGCCCTTGCTACAGTAGTGTACACTACATTTACAGTGCTGAGGTATATAACAACACTTTATCCTGTGCCCTTCCTACAGTAGTGTACACTACATTTACAGTGCTGAGGTATATAACAACACTTTATCATGTGCCCTTGCTACAGTAGTGTACACTACATTTACAGTGCTGAGGTATATAACAACACTTTATCCTGTGCCCTTGCTACAGTAGTGTACACTACATTTACAGTGCTGAGGTATATAACAACACTTTATCATGTGCCCTTGCTACAGTAGTGTACACTACATTTACAGTGCTGAGGTATATAATAACACTATCCTGTGCCCTTGCTACAGTGGTGTACACTACATTTACAGTGCTGAGGTATATAACAACACTTTATCATGTGCCCTTGCTACAGTAGTGTACACTACATTTACAGTGCTGAGGTATATAACAACACTATCCTGTGCCCTTGCTACAGTAGTGTACACTACATTTACAGTGCTGAGGTATATAATAACACTATCCTGTGCCCTTGCTACAGTAGTGTACACTACATTTACAGTGCTGAGGTATATAATAACCTATCCTGTGCCCTTGCTACAGTAGTGTACACTACATTTACAGTGCTGAGGTATATAATAACACTTTATCCTGTGCCCTTGCTACAGTAGTGTACACTACATTTACAGTGCTGAGGTATATAATAACACTTTATCCTGTGCCCTTGCTACAGTAGTGGACACTACATTTACAGTGCTGAGGTATATAACAACACTATCCTGTGCCCTTGCTACAGTAGTGTACACTACATTTACAGTGCTGAGATATATAATAACACTATCCTGTGCACTTGCTACAGTAGTGTACACTACATTTACAGTGCTGAGGTATATAACAACATCCTGTGCCCCTTGCTACAGTATCACTACATTTACAGTGCTGAGGTATATAATAACCCTATCCTGTGCACTTGCTACAGTAGTGTACACTACATTTACAGTGCTGAGGTATATAACAACACTATCCTGTGCCCTTGCTACAGTAGTGTACACTACATTTACAGTGCTGAGGTATATAACAACACTTTATCCTGTGCCCTTGCTACAGTAGTGTACACTACATTTACAGTGCTGAGGTATATAACAACACTATCCTGTGCCCTTGCTACAGTAGTGTACACTACATTTACAGTGCTGAGGTATATAACAACACATTATCCTGTGCCCTTGCTACAGTAGTGTACACTACATTTACAGTGCTGAGGTATATAACAACACTTTATCCTGTGCCCTTGATACAGTAGTGTACACTACATTTACAGTGCTGAGGTATATACCAACACTATCCTGTGCCCTTGCTACAGTAGTGTACACTACATTTACAGTGCTGAGGTATATAATAACACTATCCTGTGCCCTTGCCACAGTAGTGTACACTACATTTACAGTGCTGAGGTATATAATAACACTATCATGTGCCCTTGCTACAGTAGTGTACACTACATTTACAGTGCTGAGGTATATAACAACACTATCCTGTGCCCTTGCTACAGTAGTGTACACTACATTTACAGTATTGAGGTATATAACAACACTATCCTGTGCCCTTGCTACAGTAGTGTACACTACATTTACAGTGCTGAGGTATATAACAACACTTTATCCTGTGCCCTTCCTACAGTAGTGTACACTACATTTACAGTGCTGAGGTATATAACAACACTATCCTGTGCACTTGCTACAGTAGTGTACACTACATTTACAGTGCTGAGGTATATAACAACACTTTATCCTGTGCCCTTGCTACAGTAGTGTACACAACAGTGCTGAGGTATATAACAACACTTTATCATGTGCCCTTGCTACAGTAGTGTACACTACATTTACAGTGCTGAGGTATATAACAACACTATCCTGTGTCCTTGCTACAGTAGTGTACACTACATTTACAGTGCTGAGGTATATAACAACACTATCATGTGCCCTTGCTACAGTAGTGTACACTACATTTACAGTGCTGAGGTATATAATAACACTATCCTGTGCACTTGCTACAGTAGTGTACACTACATTTACAGTGTTGAGGTATATAACAACACTATCCTGTGCCCTTGCTACAGTAGTGTACACTACATTTACAGTGCTGAGGTATATAACAACACTTTATCCTGTGCCCTTGCTACAGTAGTGTACACTACATTTACAGTGCTGAGGTATATAACAACACTTTATCCTGTGCCCTTGCTACAGTAGTGTACACTACATTTACAGTGCTGAGGTATATAATAACACTATCCTGTGCCCTTGCTACAGTAGTGTACACTACATTTACAGTGCTGAGGTATATAACAACACTATCCTGTGCCCTTGCCACAGTAGTGTACACTACATTTACAGTGCTGAGGTATATAATAACACTATCATGTGCCCTTGCTACAGTAGTGTACACTACATTTACAGTGCTGAGGTATATAACAACACTATCCTGTGCCCTTGCTACAGTAGTGTACACTACATTTACAGTGCTGAGGTATATAATAACACTATCCTGTGCCCTTGCTACAGTAGTGTACACTACATTTACAGTGCTGAGGTATATATCAACACTATCCTGTGCCCTTGCTACAGTAGTGTACACTACATTTACAGTGCTGAGGTATATAACAACACTTTATCCTGTGCCCTTGCTACAGTAGTGTACACTACATTTACAGTGCTGATGTATATAACAACACTTTATCATGTGCACTTGCTACAGTAGTGTACACTACATTTACAGTGCTGAGGTATATAACAACACTTTATCATGTGCCCTTGCTACAGTAGTGTACACTACATTTACAGTGCTGAGGTATATAACAACACTATCCTGTTCCCTTTGCTACAGTAGTGTACACTACATTTACAGTGCTGAGGTATATAACAACACTTTATCCTGTGCCCTTGCTACAGTAGTGTACACTACATTTACAGTGCTGAGGTATATAACAACACTTTATCCTGTGCCCTTGCTACAGTAGTGTAGTGTGAGGTATATAACAACACTATCCTGTGCCCTTGCTACAGTTTACATTTACAGTGCTGAGGTATATAATAACACTTTATCCTGTGCCCTTGCTACAGTAGTGGACACTACATTTCCAGTGTTGAGGTATATAACAACACTATCCTGTGCCCTTGCTACAGTAGTGTACACTACATTTACAGTGCTGAGGTATATAATAACACTATCCTGTGCCTTGCTACAGTAGTGTACACTACATTTACAGTGCTGAGGTATATAACAACACTATCCTTTACAGTAGTGTGACTACATTTACAGTGCTGAGGTATATAATAACACTTTATCCTGTGCACTTGCTACAGTAGTGTACACTACATTTACAGTGCTGAGGTATATAACAACACTATCCTGTGCCCTTGCTACAGTAGTGTACACTACATTTACAGTGCTGAGGTATATAACAACACTTTATCCTGTGCCCTTGCTACAGTAGTGTACACACATCTACATGCTGAGGTATAGTGCTGAGGTGTATATACAGTGCTGAACACACATTATCCTGTGCCCTTGCTACAGTAGTGTACACTACATTTACAGTGCTGAGGTATATAACAACACTTTATCCTGTGCACTTGCTACAGTAGTGTACACTACATTTACAGTGCTGAGGTATATACCAACACTATCCTGTGCCCTTGCTACAGTAGTGTACACTACATTTACAGTGCTGAGGTATATATAACACTATCCTGTGCCCTTGCTACAGTAGTGTACACTACATTTACAGTGCTGAGGTATATAACAACACTATCATGTGCCCTTGCTACAGTAGTGTACACTACATTTACAGTGCTGAGGTGCCCTTGCTACAGTAGTGTACACTACATTTACAGTGTTGAGGTATATAACAACTATCCTGTGCCCTTGCTACAGTAGTGTACACTACATTTACAGTGCTGAGGTATATAACAACACTTTATCCTGTGCCCTTCCTACAGTAGTGTACACTACATTTACAGTGCTGAGGTATATAACAACACTATCCTGTGCACTTGCTACAGTAGTGTACACTACATTTACAGTGCTGAGGTATATAACAACACTTTATCATGTGCCCTTGCTACAGTAGTGTACACTACATTTACAGTGCTGAGGTATATAACAACACTATCCTGTGCCCTTGCTACAGTAGTGTACACTACATTTACAGTGCTGAGGTATAACAACACTTTATCCTGTGCCCTTGCTACAGTAGTGTACATTTACAGTGCTGAGGTATATACAACACTTTATCATGTGCCCTTGCTACAGTAGTGTACACTACATTTACAGTGCTGAGGTATAACAACACTTTATCCTGTGCCCTTGCTACAGTAGTGTACACTACATTTACAGTGCTGAGGTATATAACAACACTATCATGTGCCCTTGCTACAGTAGTGTACACTACATTTACAGTGCTGAGGTATATAATAACACTATCCTGTGCCCTTGCTACAGTAGTGTACACTACATTTACAGTGCTGAGGTATATAACAACACTATCCTGTGCCCTTGCTACAGTAGTGTACACTACATTTACAGTGCTGAGGTATATAACACACATTATCCTGTGCCCTTGCTACAGTAGTGTACACTACATTTACAGTGCTGAGGTATATAATAACACTTTATCCTGTGCCCTTGCTACAGTAGTGTACACTACATTTACAGTGCTGAGGTATATACCAACACTATCCTGTGCCCTTGCTACAGTAGTGTGCATACATTTACAGTGCTGAGGTATATACAACACTTTATCCTGTGCCCTTGCTACAGTAGTGTACACTACATTTACAGTGCTGAGGTATATAATAACACTATCATGTGCCCTTGCTACAGTAGTGTACACTACATTTACAGTGCTGAGGTATATAACAACACTATCCTGTGCCCTTGCTACAGTAGTGTAAACTACATTTACAGTGCTGAGGTATATAATAACACTATCCTGTGCCCTTGCTACAGTGGTGTACACTACATTTACAGTGTTGAGGTATATATCAACACTATCCTGTGCCCTTGCTACAGTAGTGTACACTACATTTACAGTGCTGAGGTATATAACAACACTTTATCCTGTGCCCTTGCTACAGTAGTGTACACTACATTTACAGTGCTGATGTATATAACAACACTTTATCATGTGCACTTGCTACAGTAGTGTACACTACATTTACAGTGCTGAGGTATATAACAACACTTTATCATGTGCCCTTGCTACAGTAGTGTACACTACATTTACAGTGCTGAGGTATATAACAACACTATCCTGTTCCCTTGCTACAGTAGTGTACACTACATTTACAGTGCTGAGGTATATAACAACACTTTATCCTGTGCCCTTGCTACAGTAGTGTACTACATTTACAGTGCTGAGGTATATAACAACACTTTATCATGTGCCCTTGCTACAGTAGTGTACACTACATTTACAGTGCTGAGGTATATAACAACACTATCCTGTGCCCTTGCTACAGTAGTGTACACTACATTTATAGTGCTGAGGTATATAATAACACTATCCTGTGCCCTTGCTACAGTAGTGTGCACTACATTTACAGTGCTGAGGTATATAATAACACTATCCTGTGCCCTTGCTACAGTAGTGTACACTACATTTACAGTGCTGAGGTATATAACAACACTTTATCCTGTGCCCTTGCTACAGTAGTGTACACTACATTTACAGTGCTGAGGTATATAACAACACTTTATCATGTGCACTTGCTACAGTAGTGTACACTACATTTACAGTGATGAGGTATATAACAACACTTTATCATGTGCCCTTGCTACAGTAGTGTACACTACATTTACAGTGCTGAGGTATATAACAACACACTTTATCCTGTGCCCTTGCTACAGTAGTGTACACTACATTTACAGTGCTGAGGTATATAACAACACTATCATGTGCCCTTGCTACAGTAGTGTACACTACATTTACAGTGCTGAGGTATATAATAACACTATCCTGTGCCCTTGCTAGTGGTGTACACTACATTTACAGTGCTGAGGTATATAACAACACTTTATCATGTGCCCTTGCTACAGTAGTGTACACTACATTTACAGTGCTGAGGTATATAACAACACTATCCTGTGCCCTTGCTACAGTAGTGTACACTACATTTACAGTGCTGAGGTATATAACAACACTATCCTGTGCCCTTGCTACAGTAGTGTACACTACATTTACAGTGCTGAGGTATATAATAACCCTATCCTGTGCCCTTGCTACAGTAGTGTACACTACATTTACAGTGCTGAGGTATATAATAACACTTTATCCTGTGCCCTTGCTACAGTAGTGTACACTACATTTACAGTGCTGAGGTATATAATAACACTTTATCCTGTGCCCTTGCTACAGTAGTGGACACTACATTTCCAGTGTTGAGGTATATAACAACACTATCCTGTGCCCTTGCTACAGTAGTGTACACTACATTTACAGTGCTGAGGTATATAATAACACTATCCTGTGCCCTTGCTACAGTAGTGTACACTACATTTACAGTGCTGAGGTATATAACAACACTATCCTGTGCCCTTGCTACAGTAGTGTACACTACATTTACAGTGCTGAGGTATATAATAACCTATCCTGTGCACTTGCTACAGTAGTGTACACTACATTTACAGTGCTGAGGTATATAACAACACTATCCTGTGCCCTTGCTACAGTAGTGTACACTACATTTACAGTGCTGAGGTATATAACAACACTTTATCCTGTGCCCTTGCTACAGTAGTGTACACTACATCTACAGTGCTGAGGTATATAACAACACTATCCTGTGCCCTTGCTACAGTAGTGTACACTACATTTACAGTGCTGAGGTATATAACAACACTTTATCCTGTGCCCTTGCTACAGTAGTGTACACTACATTTACAGTGCTGAGGTATATAACAACACATTATCCTGTGCCCTTGCTACAGTAGTGTACACTACATTTACAGTGCTGAGGTATATAACAACACTTTATCCTGTGCCCTTGATACAGTAGTGTACACTACATTTACAGTGCTGAGGTATATAATAACACTTTATCCCTTGCTACAGTGTGTACACTACATTTACAGTGCTGAGGTATATAATAACACTATCCTGTGCCCTTGCCACAGTAGTGTACACTACATTTACAGTGCTGAGGTATATAACAACACTATCCTGTGCCCTTGCTACAGTAGTGTACACTACATTTACAGTGTTGAGGTATATAACAACACTATCCTGTGCCCTTGCTACAGTAGTGTACACTACATTTACAGTGCTGAGGTATATAACAACACTTTATCCTGTGCCCTTGCTACAGTAGTGTACACTACATTTACAGTGCTGAGGTATATAACAACACTATCCTGTGCACTTGCTACAGTAGTGTACACTACATTTACAGTGCTGAGGTATATAACAACACTTTATCATGTGCCCTTGCTACAGTAGTACACTAATTTACAGTGCTGAGGTATATCCTGTGCCCTTGCTACAGTAGTGTACACTACATTTACAGTGCTGAGGTATATAACAACACTTTATCCTGTGCCCTTGCTACAGTAGTGTACACTACATTTACAGTGCTGAGGTATATAACAACACTTTATCATGTGCCCTTGCTACAGTAGTGTACACTACATTTACAGTGCTGAGGTATATAACAACACTATCCTGTGCCCTTGCTACAGTAGTGTACACTACATTTACAGTGCTGAGGTATATAACAACACTATCCTGTGCCCTTGCTACAGTAGTGTACACTACATTTACAGTGCTGAGGTATATAATAACACTATCCTGTGCCCTTGCTACAGTAGTGTACACTACATTTACAGTGCTGAGGTATATAATAACACTATCATGTGCCCTTGCTACAGTAGTGTACACTACATTTACAGTGCTGAGGTATATAACAACACTATCCTGTGCCCTTGCTACAGTAGTGTACACTACATTTACAGTGCTGAGGTATATAACAACACTTTATCCTGTGCCCTTGCTACAGTAGTGTACACTACATTTACAGTGCTGAGGTATATAACAACACTATCCTGTGCCCTTGCTACAGTAGTGTACACTACATTTACAGTGCTGAGGTATATAATAACACTATCCTGTGCCCTTGCTACAGTAGTGTACACTACATTTACAGTGCTGAGGTATATAACAACATGTGCTTGCTATCCTGTGCCCTTGCTACAGTAGTGTACACTACATTTACAGTGCTGAGGTATATAATAACACTTTATCCTGTGCCCTTGCTACAGTAGTGTACACTACATTTACAGTGCTGAGGTATATATTAACACTTTATCCTGTGCCCTTGCTACAGTAGTGTACACTACATTTACAGTGCTGAGGTATATAATAACACTTTATCCTGTGCCCTTGCTACAGTAGTGTACACTACATTTACAGTGCTGAGGTATATAACAACACTATCCTGTGCCCTTGCTACAGTAGTGTACACTACATTTACAGTGCTGAGGTATATAATAACACTATCCTGTGCCCTTGCTACAGTAGTGTACACTACATTTACAGTGCTGAGGTATATAACAACACTATCCTGTGCCCTTGCTACAGTAGTGTACACTACATTTACAGTGCTGAGGTATATAACAACACTATCCTGTGCCCTTGCTACAGTAGTGTACACTACATTTATAGTGCTGAGGTATATAATAACACTATCCTGTGCCCTTGCTACAGTAGTGTACACTACATTTACAGTGTTGAGGTATATAACAACACTTTATCCTGTACCCTTGCTACAGTAGTGTACACTACATTTACAGTGCTGAGGTATATAACAACACTTTATCCTGTGCCCTTGCTACAGTAGTGTACACTACATTTACAGTGCTGAGGTATATAACAACACTTTATCCTGTGCCCTTGCTACAGTAGTGTACACTACATTTACAGTGCTGAGGTATATAACAACACTATCCTGTGCCCTTGCTACAGTAGTGTACACTACATTTACAGTGCTGAGGTATATAATAACACTATCCTGTGCCCTTGCTACAGTAGTGTACACTACATTTACAGTGCTGAGGTATATAATAACACTATCCTGTGCACTTGCTACAGTAGTGTACACTACATTTACAGTGCTGAGGTATATAACAACACTATCCTGTGCCCTTGCTACAGTAGTGTACACTACATTTACAGTGCTGAGGTATATAATAACACTATCCTGTGCCCTTGCTACAGTAGTGTACACTACATTTACAGTGTTGAGGTATATAACAACACTATCCTGTGCCCTTGCTACAGTAGTGTACACTACATTTACAGTGCTGAGGTATATAACAACACTTTATCCTGTGCCCTTGCTACAGTAGTGTACACTACATTTACAGTGCTGAGGTATATAACAACACTTTATCATGTGCACTTGCTACAGTAGTGTACACTACATTTACAGTGCTGAGGTATATAACAACACTTTATCATGTGCCCTTGCTACAGTAGTGTACACTACATTTACAGTGCTGAGGTATATAACAACACTATCCTGTTCCCTTGCTACAGTAGTGTACACTACATTTACAGTGCTGAGGTATATAACAACACTTTATCCTGTGCCCTTGCTACAGTAGTGTACACTACATTTACAGTGCTGAGGTATATAACAACACTTTATCATGTGCCCTTGCTACAGTAGTGTACACTACATTTACAGTGCTGAGGTATATAAAAACACTATCCTGTGCCCTTGCTACAGTAGTGTACACTACATTTATAGTGCTGAGGTATATAATAACACTATCCTGTGCCCTTGCTACAGTAGTGTGCACTACATTTACAGTGCTGAGGTATATAATAACACTATCCTGTGCCCTTGCTACAGTAGTGTACACTACATTTACAGTGCTGAGGTATATAACAACACTTTATCCTGTGCCCTTGCTACAGTAGTGTACACTACATTTACAGTGCTGAGGTATATAACAACACTTTATCATGTGCACTTGCTACAGTAGTGTACACTACATTTACAGTGATGAGGTATATAACAACACTTTATCATGTGCCCTTGCTACAGTAGTGTACACTACATTTACAGTGCTGAGGTATATAACAACACTATCCTGTGCCCTTGCTACAGTAGTGTACACTACATTTACAGTGCTGAGGTATATAACAACACTTTATCATGTGCCCTTGCTACAGTAGTGTACACTACATTTACAGTGCTGAGGTATATAATAACACTATCCTGTGCCCTTGCTACAGTGGTGTACACTACATTTACAGTGCTGAGGTATATAACAACACTTTATCCTGTGCCCTTGCTACAGTAGTGTACACTACATTTACAGTGCTGAGGTATATAACAACACTATCCTGTGCCCTTGCTACAGTAGTGTACACTACATTTACAGTGCTGAGGTATATAACAACACTATCCTGTGCCCTTGCTACAGTAGTGTACACTACATTTACAGTGCTGAGGTATATAACAACACTATCCTGTGCCCTTGCTACAGTAGTGTACACTACATTTACAGTGCTGAGGTATATAACAACACTTTATCCTGTGCCCTTGCTACAGTAGTGTACACTACATTTACAGTGCTGAGGTATATAATAACACTTTATCCTGTGCCCTTGCTACAGTAGTGGACACTACATTTCCAGTGTTGACATATAACAACACTATCCTGTGCCCTTGCTACAGGTGTACACTACATTTACAGTGCTGAGATATATAATAACACTTTATCCTGTGCACTTGCTACAGTAGTGTACACTACATTTACAGTGCTGAGGTATATAACAACACTATCCTGTGCCCTTGCTACAGTAGTGTACACTACATTTACAGTGCTGAGGTATATAATAACCTATCCTGTGCACTTGCTACAGTAGTGTACACTACATTTACAGTGCTGAGGTATATAACAACACTATCCTGTGCCCTTGCTACAGTAGTGTACACTACATTTACAGTGCTGAGGTATATAACAACACTTTATCCTGTGCCCTTGCTACAGTAGTGTACACTACATTTACAGTGCTGAGGTATATAACAACACTATCCTGTGCCCTTGCTACAGTAGTGTACACTTACATTTACAGTGCTGAGGTATAACAACACTTTATCCTGTGCCCTTGCTATAGTGTACACTACATTTACAGTGCTGAGGTATATAACAACACATTATCCTGTGCCCTTGCTACAGTAGTGTACACTACATTTACAGTGCTGAGGTATATAACAACACTTTATCCTGTGCCCTTGATACAGTAGTGTACACTACATTTACAGTGCTGAGGTATATACCAACACTATCCTGTGCCCTTGCTACAGTAGTGTACACTACATTTACAGTGCTGAGGTATATAATAACACTATCCTGTGCCCTTGCTACAGTAGTGTACACTACATTTACAGTGCTGAGGTATATAACAACACTATCCTGTGCCCTTGCTACAGTAGTGTACACTACATTTACAGTGTTGAGGTATATAACAACACTATCCTGTGCCCTTGCTACAGTAGTGTACACTACATTTACAGTGCTGAGGTATATAACAACACTTTATCCTGTGCCCTTCCTACAGTAGTGTACACTACATTTACAGTGCTGAGGTATATAACAACACTATCCTGTGCACTTGCTACAGTAGTGTACACTACATTTACAGTGCTGAGGTATATAACAACACTTTATCATGTGCCCTTGCTACAGTAGTGTACACTACATTTACAGTGCTGAGGTATATAACAACACTATCCTGTGCCCTTGCTACAGTAGTGTACACTACATTTACAGTGCTGAGGTTATAACAACACTTTATCCTGTGCCCTTGCTACAGTAGTGTACACTATTTAAGTGCTGAGGTATATAACAACACTTTATCATGTGCCCTTGCTACAGTAGTGTACACTACATTTACAGTGCTGAGGTATATAACAACACTATCCTGTGCCCTTGCTACAGTAGTGTACACTACATTTACAGTGCTGAGGTATATAACAACACTATCATGTGCCCTTGCTACAGTAGTGTACACTACATTTACAGTGCTGAGGTATATAATAACACTATCCTGTGCACTTGCTACAGTAGTGTACACTACATTTACAGTGTTGAGGTATATAACAACACTATCATGTGCCCTTGCTACAGTAGTGTACACTACATTTACAGTGCTGAGGTATATAACAACACATTATCCTGTGCCCTTGCTACAGTAGTGTACACTACATTTACAGTGCTGAGGTATATAACAACACTTTATCCTGTGCCCTTGATACAGTAGTGTACACTACATTTACAGTGCTGAGGTATATACCAACACTATCCTGTGCCCTTGCTACAGTAGTGTGCACTACATTTACAGTGCTGAGGTATATAATAACACTATCCTGTGCCCTTGCCACAGTAGTGTACACTACATTTACAGTGCTGAGGTATATAATAACACTATCATGTGCCCTTGCTACAGTAGTGTACACTACATTTACAGTGCTGAGGTATATAACAACACTATCCTGTGCCCTTGCTACAGTAGTGTACACTACATTTACAGTGCTGAGGTATATAACAACACTTTATCCTGTGCCCTTGCTACAGTAGTGTACACTACATTTACAGTGCTGAGGTATATAACAACACTTTATCATGTGCCCTTGCTACAGTAGTGTACACTACATTTACAGTGCTGAGGTATATAACAACACTATCCTGTGCCCTTGCTACAGTAGTGTACACTACATTTACAGTGCTGAGGTATATAACAACACTATCCTGTGCCCTTGCTACAGTAGTGTACACTACATTTACAGTGCTGAGGTATATAATAACACTATCCTGTGCACTTGCTACAGTAGTGTACACTACATTTACAGTGCTATATAACAACACTATCATGTGCCCTTGCTACAGTAGTGTACACTACATTTACAGTGCTGAGGTATATAACAACACTTATCCTGTGCCCTTGCTACAGTAGTGTACACTACATTTACAGTGCTGAGGTATATAACAACACTTTATCCTGTGCCCTTGATACAGTAGTGTACACTACATTTACAGTGCTGAGGTATATAATAACACTATCCTGTGCCCTTGCCACAGTAGTGTACACTACATTTACAGTGCTGAGGTATATAATAACACTATCCTGTGCCCTTGCTACAGTAGCGTACACTACATTTACAGTGCTGAGGTATATAATAACACTAACACAGTTATCCTGTGCCCTGTGCTACAGTAGTGTACACTACATTTACAGTGCTGAGGTATATAACAACACTTTATCCTGTGCCCTTGCTACAGTAGTGTACACTACATTTACAGTGCTGAGGTATATAACAACACTTTATCATGTGCCCTTGCTACAGTAGTGTACACTACATTTACAGTGCTGAGGTATATAACAACACTATCCTGTGCCCTTGCTACAGTAGTGTACACTACATTTACAGTGCTGAGGTATATAACAACACTATCCTGTGCCCTTGCTACAGTAGTGTACACTACATTTACAGTGCTGAGGTATATAATAACACTATCCTGTGCACTTGCTACAGTAGTGTACACTACATTTACAGTGTTGAGGTATATAACAACACTATCATGTGCCCTTGCTACAGTAGTGTACACTACATTTACAGTGCTGAGGTATATAACAACACATTATCCTGTGCCCTTGCTACAGTAGTGTACACTACATTTACAGTGCTGAGGTATATAACAACACTTTATCCTGTGCCCTTGATACAGTAGTGTACACTACATTTACAGTGCTGAGGTATATAACAACACTATCCTGTGCCCTTGCTACAGTAGTGTGCTACATTTACAGTGCTGAGTATATAATAACACTATCCTGTGCCCTTGCCACAGTAGTGTACACTACATTTACAGTGCTGAGGTATATAATAACACTATCATGTTCCCTTGCTACAGTAGTGTACACTACATTTACAGTGCTGAGGTATATAACAACACTATCCTGTGCCCTTGCTACAGTAGTGTACACTACATTTACAGTGCTGAGGTATATAACAACACTTTATCCTGTGCCCTTGCTACAGTAGTGTACACTACATTTACAGTGCTGAGGTATATAACAACACTTTATCCTGTGCCCTTGCTACAGTAGTGTACACTACATTTACAGTGCTGAGGTATATAACAACACTATCCTGTGCCCTTGCTACAGTAGTGTACACTACATTTATAGTGCTGAGGTATATAATAACACTATCCTGTGCCCTTGCTACAGTAGTGTACACTACATTTACAGTGCTGAGGTATATAATAACACTATCCTGTGCCCTTGCTACAGTAGTGTACACTACATTTACAGTGCTGAGGTATATAACAACACTTTATCCTGTGCCCTTGCTACAGTAGTGTACACTACATTTACAGTGCTGAGGTATATAACAACACTTTATCATGTGCACTTGCTACAGTAGTGTACACTACATTTACAGTGATGAGGTATATAACAACACTTTATCATGTGCCCTTGCTACAGTAGTGTACACTACATTTACAGTGCTGAGGTATATAACAACACTATCCTGTGCCCTTGCTACAGTAGTGTACACTACATTTACAGTGCTGAGGTATATAACAACACTATCCTGTGCCCTTGCTACAGTAGTGTACACTACATTTATAGTGCTGAGGTATATAATAACACTATCCTGTGCCCTTGCTACAGTAGTGTACACTACATTTATAGTGCTGAGGTATATAATAACACTATCCTGTGCCCTTGCTACAGTAGTGTACACTACATTTACAGTGCTGAGGTATATATTAACACTTTATCCTGTGCCCTTGCTACAGTAGTGTACACTACATTTACAGTGTTGAGGTATATAACAACACTTTATCCTGTGCCCTTGCTACAGTAGTGTACACTACATTTACAGTGCTGAGGTATATAACAACACTATCCTGTGCCCTTGCTACAGTAGTGTACACTACATTTACAGTGCTGAAGTATATAACAACACTATCCTGTGCCCTTGCTACAGTAGTGTACACTACATTTACAGTGCTGAGGTATATATTAACACTTTATCCTGTGCCCTTGCTACAGTAGTGTACACTACATTTACAGTGCTGAGGTATATAACAACACTTTATCCTGTGCCCTTGCTACAGTAGTGTACACTACATTTACAGTGCTGAGGTATATAACAACACTTTATCATGTGCCCTTGCTACAGTAGTGTACACTACATTTACAGTGCTGAGGTATATAATAACACTATCCTGTGCCCTTGCTACAGTGGTGTACACTACATTTACAGTGCTGAGGTATATAACAACACTTTATCATGTGCCCTTGCTACAGTAGTGTACACTACATTTACAGTGCTGAGGTATATAACAACACTATCCTGTGCCCTTGCTACAGTAGTGTACACTACATTTACAGTGCTGAGGTATATAACAACACTATCCTGTGCCCTTGCTACAGTAGTGTACACTACATTTATAGTGCTGAGGTATATAATAACACTATCCTGTGCCCTTGCTACAGTAGTGTACACTACATTTACAGTGCTGAGGTATATATTAACACTTTATCCTGTGCCCTTGCTACAGTAGTGTACACTACATTTACAGTGCTGAGGTATATAACAACACTTTATCATGTGCACTTGCTACAGTAGTGTACACTACATTTACAGTGCTGAGGTATATAACAACACTTTATCATGTGCCCTTGCTACAGTAGTGTACACTACATTTACAGTGCTGAGGTATATAACAACACTATCCTGTGCCCTTGCTACAGTAGTGTACACTACATTTACAGTGCTGAGGTATATAACAACACTTTATCATGTACCCTTGCTACAGTAGTGTACACTACATTTACAGTGCTGAGGTATATAATAACACTATCCTGTGCCCTTGCTACAGTGGTGTACACTACATTTACAGTGCTGAGGTATATAATAACACTATCCTGTGCCCTTGCTACAGTAGTGTACACTACATTTACAGTGCTGAGGTATATAACAACACTATCCTGTGCCCTTGCTACAGTAGTGTACACTACATTTACAGTGTTGAGGTATATAACAACACTATCCTGTGCCCTTGCTACAGTAGTGTACACTGCATTTACAGTGCTGAGGTATATAACAACACTTTATCCTGTGCCCTTGCTACAGTAGTGTACACTACATTTACAGTGCTGAGGTATATAACAACACTTTATCATGTGCACTTGCTACAGTAGTGTACACTACATTTACAGTGCTGAGGTATATAACAACACTTTATCATGTGCCCTTGCTACAGTAGTGTACACTACATTTACAGTGATGAGGTATATAACAACACTATCCTGTGCCCTTGCTACAGTAGTGTACACTACATTTACAGTGCTGAGGTATATAACAACACTTTATCCTGTGCCCTTGCTACAGTAGTGTACACTACATTTACAGTGCTGAGGTATATAACAACACTTTATCATGTGCCCTTGCTACAGTAGTGTACACTACATTTATAGTGCTGAGGTATATAATAACACTATCCTGTGCCCTTGCTACAGTAGTGTGCACTACATTTACAGTGCTGAGGTATATAATAACATCCTGTGCCCTTGCTCAGTGTGCCTACATTTACAGTGCTGAGGTATATAACAACACTTTATCCTGTGCCCTTGCTACAGTAGTGTACACTACATTTACAGTGCTGAGGTATATAACAACACTTTATCATGTGCACTTGCTACAGTAGTGTACACTACATTTACAGTGCTGAGGTATATAACAACACTTTATCATGTGCCCTTGCTACAGTAGTGTACACTACATTTACAGTGCTGAGGTATATAACAACACTATCCTGTGCCCTTGCTACAGTAGTGTACACTACATTTACAGTGCTGAGGTATATAACAACACTATCCTGTGCCCTTGCTACAGTAGTGTACACTACATTTATAGTGCTGAGGTATATAATAACACTATCCTGTGCCCTTGCTACAGTAGTGTACACTACATTTATAGTGCTGATATTAATAACAGTGCCCTTGCTACAGTAGTGTACACTATTTACAGTGCTGAGGTATATATTAACACTTTATCCTGTGCCCTTGCTACAGTAGTGTACACTACATTTACAGTGCTGAGGTATATAACAACACTTTATCCTGTGCCCTTGCTACAGTAGTGTACACTACATTTACAGTGCTGAGGTATATAACAACACTATCCTGTGCCCTTGCTACAGTAGTGTACACTACATTTACAGTGCTGAAGTATATAACAACACTATCCTGTGCCCTTGCTACAGTAGTGTACACTACATTTACAGTGCTGAGGTATATAACAACACTTTATCCTGTGCCCTTGCTACAGTAGTGTACACTACATTTACAGTGCTGAGGTATATAACAACACTTTATCATGTGCACTTGCTACAGTAGTGTACACTACATTTACAGTGCTGAGGTATATAACAACACTTTATCATGTGCCCTTGCTACAGTAGTGTACACTACATTTACAGTGCTGAGGTATATAACAACACTATCCTGTGCCCTTGCTACAGTAGTGTACACTACATTTACAGTGCTGAGGTATATAACAACACTTTATCATGTGCCCTTGCTACAGTAGTGTACACTACATTTACAGTGCTGAGGTATATAATAACACTATCCTGTGCCCTTGCTACAGTGGTGTACACTACATTTACAGTGTTGAGGTATATATCAACACTATCCTGTGCCCTTGCTACAGTAGTGTACACTACATTTACAGTGCTGAGGTATATAACAACACTTTATCCTGTGCCCTTGCTACAGTAGTGTACACTACATTTACAGTGCTGAGGTATATAACAACACTTTATCATGTGCACTTGCTACAGTAGTGTACACTACATTTACAGTGCTGAGGTATATAACAACACTTTATCATGTGCCCTTGCTACAGTAGTGTACACTACATTTACAGTGCAGAGGTATATAACAACACTATCCTGTGCCCTTGCTACAGTAGTGTACACTACATTTACAGTGCTGAGGTATATAACAACACTTTATCCTGTGCCCTTCCTACAGTAGTGTACACTACATTTACAGTGCTGAGGTATATAACACTATCCTGTGCACTTGCTACAGTAGTGTACACTACATTTACAGTGCTGAGGTATATAACAACACTTTATCATGTGCCCTTGCTACAGTAGTGTACACTACATTTACAGTGCTGAGGTATATAACAACACTATCCTGTGCCCTTGCTACAGTAGTGTACACTACATTTACAGTGCTGAGGTATATAACAACACTTTATCCTGTGCCCTTCCTACAGTAGTGTACACTACATTTACAGTGCTGAGGTATATAACAACACTTTATCATGTGCCCTTGCTACAGTAGTGTACACTACATTTACAGTGCTGAGGTATATAACAACACTATCCTGTGCCCTTGCTACAGTAGTGTACACTACATTTACAGTGCTGAGGTATATAACAACACTTTATCCTGTGCCCTTGCTACAGTAGTGTACACTACATTTACAGTGCTGAGGTATATAACAACACTTTATCATGTGCCCTTGCTACAGTAGTGTACACTACATTTACAGTGCTGAGGTATATAACAACACTATCCTGTGCCCTTGCTACAGTAGTGTACACTACATTTACAGTGCTGAGGTATATAACAACACTTTATCCTGTGCCCTTGCTACAGTAGTGTACACTACATTTACAGTGCTGAGGTATATAACAACACTATCCTGTGACCTTTCTACAGTAGTGTACACTACATTTACAGTGCTGAGGTATATAACAACACATTATCCTGTGCCCTTGCTACAGTAGTGTACACTACATTTACAGTGCTGAGGTATATAACAACACTTTATCCTGTGCCCTTGATACAGTAGTGTACACTACATTTACAGTGCTGAGGTATATACCAACACTATCCTGTGCCCTTGCTACAGTAGTGTACACTACATTTACAGTGCTGAGGTATATAATAACACTATCCTGTGCCCTTGCTACAGTAGTGTACACTACATTTATAGTGCTGAGGTATATAATAACACTATCCTGTGCCCTTGCTACAGTAGTGTACACTACATTTACAGTGCTGAGGTATATATTAACACTTTATCCTGTGCCCTTGCTACAGTAGTGTACACTACATTTACAGTGTTGAGGTATATAACAACACTTTATCCTGTGCCCTTGCTACAGTAGTGTACACTACATTTACAGTGCTGAGGTATATAACAACACTATCCTGTGCCCTTGCTACAGTAGTGTACACTACATTTACAGTGCTGAAGTATATAACAACACTATCCTGTGCCCTTGCTACAGTAGTGTACACTACATTTACAGTGCTGAGGTATATATTAACACTTTATCCTGTGCCCTTGCTACAGTAGTGTACACTACATTTACAGTGCTGAGGTATATAACAACACTTTATCATGTGCACTTGCTACAGTAGTGTACACTACATTTACAGTGCTGAGGTATATAACAACACTTTATCATGTGCCCTTGCTACAGTAGTGTACACTACATTTACAGTGCTGAGGTATATAACAACACTATCCTGTGCCCTTGCTACAGTAGTGTACACTACATTTACAGTGCTGAGGTATATAACAACACTTTATCATGTGCCCTTGCTACAGTAGTGTACACTACATTTACAGTGCTGAGGTATATAATAACACTATCCTGTGCCCTTGCTACAGTGGTGTACACTACATTTACAGTGTTGAGGTATATATCAACACTATCCTGTGCCCTTGCTACAGTAGTGTACAGTGCTGAGGTATATAACAACACTTTATCCTGTGCCCTTGCTACAGTAGTGTACACTACATTTACAGTGCTGATGTATATAACAACACTTTATCATGTGCACTTGCTACAGTAGTGTACACTACATTTACAGTGCTGAGGTATATAACAACACTTTATCATGTGCCCTTGCTACAGTAGTGTACACTACATTTACAGTGCTGAGGTATATAACAACACTATCCTGTTCCCTTGCTACAGTAGTGTACACTACATTTACAGTGCTGAGGTATATAACAACACTTTATCCTGTGCCCTTGCTACAGTAGTGTACACTACATTTACAGTGCTGAGGTATATAACAACACTTTATCATGTGCCCTTGCTACAGTAGTGTACACTACATTTACAGTGCTGAGGTATATAACAACACTATCCTGTGCCCTTGCTACAGTAGTGTACACTACATTTATAGTGCTGAGGTATATAATAACACTATCCTGTGCCCTTGCTACAGTAGTGTACACTACATTTACAGTGCTGAGGTATATAATAACACTATCCTGTGCCCTTGCTACAGTAGTGTACACTACATTTACAGTGCTGAGGTATATAACAACACTTTATCCTGTGCCCTTGCTACAGTAGTGTACACTACATTTACAGTGCTGAGGTATATAACAACACTTTATCATGTGCACTTGCTACAGTAGTGTACACTACATTTACAGTGATGAGGTATATAACAACACTTTATCATGTGCCCTTGCTACAGTAGTGTACACTACATTTACAGTGCTGAGGTATATAACAACACTTTATCCTGTGCCCTTGCTACAGTAGTGTACACTACATTTACAGTGCTGAGGTATATAACAACACTTTATCATGTGCCCTTGCTACAGTAGTGTACACTACATTTACAGTGCTGAGGTATATAATAACACTATCCTGTGCCCTTGCTACAGTGGTGTACACTACATTTACAGTGCTGAGGTATATAACAACACTTTATCATGTGCCCTTGCTACAGTAGTGTACACTACATTTACAGTGCTGAGGTATATAACAACACTATCCTGTGCCCTTGCTACAGTAGTGTACACTACATTTACAGTGCTGAGGTATATAACAACACTATCCTGTGCCCTTGCTACAGTAGTGTACACTACATTTACAGTGCTGAGGTATATAATAACCCTATCCTGTGCCCTTGCTACAGTAGTGTACACTACATTTACAGTGCTGAGGTATATAATAACACTTTATCCTGTGCCCTTGCTACAGTAGTGTACACTACATTTACAGTGCTGAGGTATATAATAACACTTTATCCTGTGCCCTTGCTACAGTAGTGGACACTACATTTCCAGTGTTGAGGTATATAACAACACTATCCTGTGCCCTTGCTACAGTAGTGTACACTACATTTACAGTGCTGAGATATATAATAACACTATCCTGTGCACTTGCTACAGTAGTGTACACTACATTTACAGTGCTGAGGTATATAACAACACTATCCTGTGCCCTTGCTACAGTAGTGTACACTACATTTACAGTGCTGAGGTATATAATAACCCTATCCTGTGCACTTGCTACAGTAGTGTACACTACATTTACAGTGCTGAGGTATATAACAACACTATCCTGTGCCCTTGCTACAGTAGTGTACACTACATTTACAGTGCTGAGGTATATAACAACACTTTATCCTGTGCCCTTGCTACAGTAGTGTACACTACATTTACAGTGCTGAGGTATATAACAACACTATCCTGTGCCCTTGCTACAGTAGTGTACACTACATTTACAGTGCTGAGGTATATAACAACACATTATCCTGTGCCCTTGCTAAGTGTACACTACATTTACAGTGCTGAGGTATATAACAACACTTTATCCTGTGCCCTTGATACAGTAGTGTACACTACATTTACAGTGCTGAGGTATATAACAACACTATCCTGTGCCCTTGCTACAGTAGTGTACACTACATTTACAGTGCTGAGGTATATAATAACACTATCCTGTGCCCTTGCTACAGTAGTGTACACTACATTTACAGTGCTGAGGTATATAATAACACTATCATGTGCCCTTGCTACAGTAGTGTACACTACATTTACAGTGCTGAGGTATATAACAACACTATCCTGTGCCCTTGCTACAGTAGTGTACACTACATTTACAGTGCTGAGGTATATAACAACACTATCCTGTGCCCTTGCTACAGTAGTGTACACTACATTTACAGTGCTGAGGTATATAACAACACTTTATCCTGTGCCCTTGCTACAGTAGTGTACACTACATTTACAGTGCTGAGGTATATAACAACACTTTATCCTGTGCCCTTGCTACAGTAGTGTACACTACATTTACAGTGCTGAGGTATATAATAACACTATCCTGTGCCCTTGCTACAGTAGTGTACACTACATTTACAGTGCTGAGGTATATAACAACACTTTATCATGTGCCCTTGCTACAGTAGTGTACACTACATTTACAGTGCTGAGGTATATAACAACACTATCCTGTGCCCTTGCTACAGTAGTGTACACTACATTTACAGTGCTGAGGTATATAACAACACTATCCTGTGCCCTTGCTACAGTAGTGTACACTACATTTACAGTGCTGAGGTATATAATAACACTATCCTGTGCCCTTGCTACAGTAGTGTACACTACATTTACAGTGCTGAGGTATATAATAACACTTTATCCTGTGCCCTTGCTACAGTAGTGTACACTACATTTACAGTGCTGAGGTATATAATAACACTTTATCCTGTGCCCTTGCTACAGTAGTGTACACTACATTTACAGTGCTGAGGTATATAACAACACTATCCTGTGCCCTTGCTACAGTAGTGTACACTACATTTACAGTGCTGAGATATATAATAACACTATCCTTTACAGTGTGTACTTTACAGTGCTGAGGTATATAACAACACTATCCTGTGCCCTTGCTACAGTAGTGTACACTACATTTACAGTGCTGAGGTATATAATAACCCTATCCTGTGCACTTGCTACAGTAGTGTACACTACATTTACAGTGCTGAGGTATATAACAACACTATCCTGTGCCCTTGCTACAGTAGTGTACACTACATTTACAGTGCTGAGGTATATAACAACACTTTATCCTGTGCCCTTGCTACAGTAGTGTACACTACATCTACAGTGCTGAGGTATATAACAACACTATCCTGTGCCCTTGCTACAGTAGTGTACACTACATTTACAGTGCTGAGGTATATAACAACACATTATCCTGTGCCCTTGCTACAGTAGTGTACACTACATTTACAGTGCTGAGGTATATAACAACACTTTATCCTGTGCCCTTGATACAGTAGTGTACACTACATTTACAGTGCTGAGGTATATACCAACACTATCCTGTGCCCTTGCTACAGTAGTGTACACTACATTTACAGTGCTGAGGTATATAATAACACTATCCTGTGCCCTTGCCACAGTAGTGTACACTACATTTACAGTGCTGAGGTATATAATAACTATCATGTGCCCTTGCTACAGTAGTGTACACTACATTTACAGTGCTGAGGTATATAACAACACTATCCTGTGCCCTTGCTACAGTAGTGTACACTACATTTACAGTGCTGAGGTATATAACAACACTATCCTGTGCCCTTGCTACAGTAGTGTACACTACATTTACAGTGCTGAGGTATATAACAACACTTTATCCTGTGCCCTTGCTACAGTAGTGTACACTACATTTACAGTGCTGAGGTATATAACAACACTATCCTGTGCACTTGCTACAGTAGTGTACACTACATTTACAGTGCTGAGGTATATAACAACACTTTATCCTGTGCCCTTGCTACAGTAGTGTACACTACATTTACAGTGCTGAGGTATATAACAACACTTTATCCTGTGCCCTTGCTACAGTAGTGTACACTACATTTACAGTGCTGAGGTATATAACAACACTATCCTGTGTCCTTGCTACAGTAGTGTACACTACATTTACAGTGCTGAGGTATATAACAACACTATCATGTGCCCTTGCTACAGTAGTGTACACTACATTTACAGTGCTGAGGTATATAATAACACTATCCTGTGCACTTGCTACAGTAGTGTATCATTTACAGTGTGAGGTATATAACAACACTATCATGTGCCCTTGCTACAGTAGTGTACACTACATTTACAGTGCTGAGGTATATAACAACACATTATCCTGTGCCCTTGCTACAGTAGTGTACACTACATTTACAGTGCTGAGGTATATAACAACACTTTATCCTGTGCCCTTGATACAGTAGTGTACACTACATTTACAGTGCTGAGGTATATACCAACACTATCCTGTGCCCTTGCTACAGTAGTGTACACTACATTTACAGTGCTGAGGTATATAATAACACTATCCTGTGCCCTTGCCACAGTAGTGTACACTACATTTACAGTGCTGAGGTATATAATAACACTATCATGTGCCCTTGCTACAGTAGTGTACACTACATTTACAGTGCTGAGGTATATAACAACACTATCCTGTGCCCTTGCTACAGTGGTGTACACTACATTTACAGTGCTGAGGTATATAATAACACTATCCTGTGCCCTTGCTACAGTGGTGTACACTACATTTACAGTGCTGAGGTATATAACAACACTATCCTGTGCCCTTGCTACAGTAGTGTACACTACATTTACAGTGCTGAGGTATATAACAACACTTTATCCTGTGCCCTTGCTACAGTAGTGTACACTACATTTACAGTGCTGAGGTATATAACAACACTTTATCATGTGCACTTGCTACAGTAGTGTACACTACATTTACAGTGCTGAGGTATATAACAACACTTTATCATGTGCCCTTGCTACAGTAGTGTACACTACATTTACAGTGCTGAGGTATATAACAACACTATCCTGTTCCCTTGCTACAGTAGTGTACACTACATTTACAGTGCTGAGGTATATAACAACACTTTATCCTGTGCCCTTGCTACAGTAGTGTATACTACATTTACAGTGCTGAGGTATATAACAACACTTTATCATGTGCCCTTGCTACAGTAGTGTACACTACATTTACAGTGCTGAGGTATATAACAACACTATCCTGTGCCCTTGCTACAGTAGTGTACACTACATTTACAGTGCTGAGATATATAATAACACTATCCTGTGCACTTGCTACAGTAGTGTACACTACATTTACAGTGCTGAGGTATATAACAACACTATCCTGTGCCCTTGCTACAGTAGTGTACACTACATTTACAGTGCTGAGGTATATAATAACACTATCCTGTGCACTTGCTACAGTAGTGTACACTACATTTACAGTGCTGAGGTATATAACAACACTATCCTGTGCCCTTGCTACAGTAGTGTACACTACATTTACAGTGCTGAGGTATATAACAACACTTTATCCTGTGCCCTTGCTACAGTAGTGTACACTACATCTACAGTGCTGAGGTATATAACAACACTATCCTGTGCCCTTGCTACAGTAGTGTACACTACATTTACAGTGCTGAGGTATATAACAACACATTATCCTGTGCCCTTGCTACAGTAGTGTACACTACATTTACAGTGCTGAGGTATATAACAACACTTTATCCTGTGCCCTTGATACAGTAGTGTACACTACATTTACAGTGCTGAGGTATATACCAACACTATCCTGTGCCCTTGCTACAGTAGTGTACACTACATTTACAGTGCTGAGGTATATAATAACACTATCCTGTGCCCTTGCCACAGTAGTGTACACTACATTTACAGTGCTGAGGTATATAATAACACTATCATGTGCCCTTGCTACAGTAGTGTACACTACATTTACAGTGCTGAGGTATATAACAACACTATCCTGTGCCCTTGCTACAGTAGTGTACACTACATTTACAGTGTTGAGGTATATAACAACACTATCCTGTGCCCTTGCTACAGTAGTGTACACTACATTTACAGTGCTGAGGTATATAACAACACTTTATCCTGTGCCCTTCCTACAGTAGTGTACACTACATTTACAGTGCTGAGGTATATAACAACACTATCCTGTGCACTTGCTACAGTAGTGTACACTGATTTACAGTGCTGAGGTATAAACAACACTTTATCCTGTGCCCTTGCTACAGTAGTGTACACTACATTTACAGTGCTGAGGTATATAACAACACTATCCTGTGCCCTTGCTACAGTAGTGTACACTACATTTACAGTGCTGAGGTATATAACAACACTTTATCCTGTGCCCTTGCTACAGTAGTGTACACTACATTTACAGTGCTGAGGTATATAACAACACTTTATCATGTGCCCTTGCTACAGTAGTGTACACTACATTTACAGTGCTGAGGTATATAACAACACTATCCTGTGTCCTTGCTACAGTAGTGTACACTACATTTACAGTGCTGAGGTATATAACAACACTATCATGTGCCCTTGCTACAGTAGTGTACACTACATTTACAGTGCTGAGGTATATAATAACACTATCCTGTGCACTTGCTACAGTAGTGTACACTACATTTACAGTGTTGAGGTATATAACAACACTATCATGTGCCCTTGCTACAGTAGTGTACACTACATTTACAGTGCTGAGGTATATAACAACACATTATCCTGTGACCTTGCTACAGTAGTGTACACTACATTTACAGTGCTGAGGTATATAACAACACTTTATCCTGTGCCCTTGATACAGTAGTGTACACTACATTTACAGTGCTGAGGTATATAATAACACTATCCTGTGCCCTTGCCACAGTAGTGTACACTACATTTACAGTGCTGAGGTATATAATAACACTATCCTGTGCCCTTGCTACAGTAGCGTACACTACATTTACAGTGCTGAGGTATATAATAACACTATCATGTGCCCTTGCTACAGTAGTGTACACTACATTTACAGTGCTGAGGTATATAACAACACTATCCTGTGCCCTTGCTACAGTAGTGTACACTACATTTACAGTGCTGAGGTATATAATAACACTATCCTGTGCCCTTGCTACAGTGGTGTACACTACATTTACAGTGTTGAGGTATATATCAACACTATCCTGTGCCCTTGCTACAGTAGTGTACACTACATTTACAGTGCTGAGGTATATAACAACACTTTATCCTGTGCCCTTGCTACAGTAGTGTACACTACATTTACAGTGCTGATGTATATAACAACACTTTATCATGTGCACTTGCTACAGTAGTGTACACTACATTTACAGTGCTGAGGTATATAACAACACTTTATCATGTGCCCTTGCTACAGTAGTGTACACTACATTTACAGTGCTGAGGTATATAACAACACTATCCTGTTCCTTGCTACAGTAGTGTACACTACATTTACAGTGCTGAGGTATATAACAACACTTTATCCTGTGCCCTTGCTACAGTAGTGTACACTACATTTACAGTGCTGAGGTATATAACAACACTTTATCATGTGCCCTTGCTACAGTAGTGTACACTACATTTACAGTGCTGAGGTATATAACAACACTATCCTGTGCCCTTGCTACAGTAGTGTACACTACATTTATAGTGCTGAGGTATATAATAACACTATCCTGTGCCCTTGCTACAGTAGTGTGCACTACATTTACAGTGCTGAGGTATATAATAACACTATCCTGTGCCCTTGCTACAGTAGTGTACACTACATTTACAGTGCTGAGGTATATAACAACACTTTATCCTGTGCCCTTGCTACAGTAGTGTACACTACATTTACAGTGCTGAGGTATATAACAACACTTTATCATGTGCACTTGCTACAGTAGTGTACACTACATTTACAGTGCTGAGGTATATAACAACACTTTATCATGTGCCCTTGCTACAGTAGTGTACACTACATTTACAGTGCTGAGGTATATAACAACACTTTATCCTGTACCCTTGCTACAGTAGTGTACACTACATTTACAGTGCTGAGGTATATAACAACACTTTATCCTGTGCCCTTGCTACAGTAGTGTACACTACATTTACAGTGCTGAGGTATATAATAACACTATCCTGTGCCCTTGCTACAGTAGTGTACACTACATTTACAGTGCTGAGGTATATAACAACACTTTATCCTGTGCCCTTGCTACAGTAGTGTACACTACATTTACAGTGCTGAGGTATATAACAACACTATCCTGTGCCCTTGCTACAGTAGTGTACACTACATTTACAGTGCTGAGGTATATAACAACACTATCCTGTGCCCTTGCTACAGTAGTGTACACTACATTTACAGTGCTGAGGTATATAATAACACTATCCTGTGCCCTTGCTACAGTAGTGTACACTACATTTACAGTGCTGAGGTATATAATAACACTTTATCCTGTGCCCTTGCTACAGTAGTGTACACTACATTTACAGTGCTGAGGTATATAATAACACTTTATCCTGTGCCCTTGCTACAGTAGTGGACACTACATTTCCAGTGTTGAGGTATATAACAACACTATCCTGTGCCCTTGCTACAGTAGTGTACACTACATTTACAGTGCTGAGATATATAATAACACTATCCTGTGCACTTCCTACAGTAGTGTACACTACATTTACAGTGCTGAGGTATATAACAACACTATCCTGTGCCCTTGCTACAGTAGTGTACACTACATTTACAGTGCTGAGGTATATAATAACCCTATCCTGTGCACTTGCTACAGTAGTGTACACTACATTTACAGTGCTGAGGTATATAACAACACTATCCTGTGCCCTTGCTACAGTAGTGTACACTACATTTACAGTGCTGAGGTATATAACAACACTTTATCCTGTGCCCTTGCTACAGTAGTGTACACTACATCTACAGTGCTGAGGTATATAACAACACTATCCTGTGCCCTTGCTACAGTAGTGTACACTACATTTACAGTGCTGAGGTATATAACAACACTTTATCCTGTGCCCTTGCTACAGTAGTGTACACTACATTTACAGTGCTGAGGTATATAACAACACATTATCCTGTGTCCTTGCTACAGTAGTGTACACTACATTTACAGTGCTGAGGTATATAACAACACTTTATCCTGTGCCCTTGATACAGTAGTGTACACTACATTTACAGTGCTGAGGTATATACCAACACTATCCTGTGCCCTTGCTACAGTAGTGTACACTACATTTACAGTGCTGAGGTATATAACAACACTTTATCATGTGCCCTTGCTACAGTAGTGTACACTACATTTACAGTGCTGAGGTATATAATAACACTATCCTGTGCCCTTGCTACAGTGGTGTACACTACATTTACAGTGCTGAGGTATATAACAACACTTTATCATGTGCCCTTGCTACAGTAGTGTACACTACATTTACAGTGCTGAGGTATATAACAACACTATCCTGTGCCCTTGCTACAGTAGTGTACACTACATTTACAGTGCTGAGGTATATAACAACACTATCCTGTGCCCTTGCTACAGTAGTGTACACTACATTTACAGTGCTGAGGTATATAATAACCCTATCCTGTGCCCTTGCTACAGTAGTGTACACTACATTTACAGTGCTGAGGTATATAATAACACTTTATCCTGTGCCCTTGCTACAGTAGTGTACACTACATTTACAGTGCTGAGGTATATAATAACACTTTATCCTGTGCCCTTGCTACAGTAGTGGACACTACATTTCCAGTGTTGAGGTATATAACAACACTATCCTGTGCCCTTGCTACAGTAGTGTACACTACATTTACAGTGCTGAGATATATAATAACACTATCCTGTGCACTTGCTACAGTAGTGTACACTCATTTACAGTGCTGAGGTATATAACCTTCCTGTGCCCTTGCTACAGTAGTGTACACTACATTTACAGTGCTGAGGTATATAATAACCCTATCCTGTGCACTTGCTACAGTAGTGTACACTACATTTACAGTGCTGAGGTATATAACAACACTATCCTGTGCCCTTGCTACAGTAGTGTACACTACATTTACAGTGCTGAGGTATATAACAACACTTTATCCTGTGCCCTTGCTACAGTAGTGTACACTACATCTACAGTGCTGAGGTATATAATAACACTATCCTGTGCCCTTGCTACAGTAGTGTACACTACATTTACAGTGCTGAGGTATATAACAACACTTTATCCTGTGCCCTTGCTACAGTAGTGTACACTACATTTACAGTGCTGAGGTATATAACAACACATTATCCTGTGCCCTTGCTACAGTAGTGTACACTACATTTACAGTGCTGAGGTATATAACAACACTTTATCCTGTGCCCTTGATACAGTAGTGTACACTACATTTACAGTGCTGAGGTATATACCTATCCTGTGCCCTTGCTACAGTAGTGTACACTACATTTACAGTGCTGAGGTATATAATAACACTATCCTGTGCCCTTGCCACAGTAGTGTACACTACATTTACAGTGCTGAGGTATATAACAACACTATCCTGTGCCCTTGCTACAGTAGTGTACACTACATTTACAGTGCTGAGGTATATAACAACACTATCCTGTGCCCTTGCTACAGTAGTGTACACTACATTTACAGTGCTGAGGTATATAACAACACTTTATCCTGTGCCCTTCCTACAGTAGTGTACACTACATTTACAGTGCTGAGGTATATAACAACACTATCCTGTGCACTTGCTACAGTAGTGTACACTACATTTACAGTGCTGAGGTATATAACAACACTTTATCCTGTGCCCTTGCTACAGTAGTGTACACTACATTTACAGTGCTGAGGTATATAACAACACTATCCTGTGCCCTTGCTACAGTAGTGTACACTACATTTACAGTGCTGAGGTATATAACAACACTTTATCCTGTGCCCTTGCTACAGTAGTGTACACTACATTTACAGTGCTGAGGTATATAACAACACTTTATCATGTGCCCTTGCTACAGTAGTGTACACTACATTTACAGTGCTGAGGTATATAACAACACTATCCTGTGCCCTTGCTACAGTAGTGTACACTACATTTACAGTGCTGAGGTATATAACAACACTATCATGTGCCCTTGCTACAGTAGTGTACACTACATTTACAGTGCTGAGGTATATAATAACACTATCCTGTGCCCTTGCTACAGTAGTGTACACTACATTTACAGTGCTGAGGTATATAACAACACTATCATGTGCCCTTGCTACAGTAGTGTACACTACATTTACAGTGCTGAGGTATATAACAACACATTATCCTGTGCCCTTGCTACAGTAGTGTACACTACATTTACAGTGCTGAGGTATATAACAACACTTTATCCTGTGCCCTTGATACAGTAGTGTACACTACATTTACAGTGCTGAGGTATATACCAACACTATCCTGTGCCCTTGCTACAGTAGTGTGCACTACATTTACAGTGCTGAGGTATATAATAACACTATCCTGTGCCCTTGCCACAGTAGTGTACACTACATTTACAGTGCTGAGGTATATAATAACACTATCATGTGCCCTTGCTACAGTAGTGTACACTACATTTACAGTGCTGAGGTATATAACAACACTATCCTGTGCCCTTGCTACAGTAGCGTACACTACATTTACAGTGCTGAGGTATATAATAACACTTTATCCTGTGCCCTTGCTACAGTAGTGTACACTACATTTACAGTGCTGAGGTATATAATAACACTTTATCCTGTGCCCTTGCTACAGTAGTGTACACTACATTTACAGTGCTGAGGTATATAATAACACTTTATCCTGTGCCCTTGCTACAGTAGTGTACACTACATTTACAGTGCTGAGGTATATAACAACACTATCCTGTGCCCTTGCTACAGTAGTGTACACTACATTTACAGTGCTGAGGTATATAATAACACTATCCTGTGCCCTTGCTACAGTAGTGTACACTACATTTACAGTGCTGAGGTATATAACAACACTATCCTGTGTCCTTGCTACAGTAGTGTACACTACATTTACAGTGCTGAGGTATATAACAACACTATCATGTGCCCTTGCTACAGTAGTGTACACTACATTTACAGTGCTGAGGTATATAATAACACTATCCTGTGCACTTGCTACAGTAGTGTACACTACATTTACAGTGTTGAGGTATATAACAACACTATCATGTGCCCTTGCTACAGTAGTGTACACTACATTTACAGTGCTGAGGTATATAACAACACATTATCCTGTGCCCTTGCTACAGTAGTGTACACTACATTTACAGTGCTGAGGTATATAACAACACTTTATCCTGTGCCCTTGATACAGTAGTGTACACTACATTTACAGTGCTGAGGTATATACCAACACTATCCTGTGCCCTTGCTACAGTAGTGTGCACTACATTTACAGTGCTGAGGTATATAATAACACTATCCTGTGCCCTTGCCACAGTAGTGTACACTACATTTACAGTGCTGAGGTATATAATAACACTATCATGTGCCCTTGCTACAGTAGTGTACACTACATTTACAGTGCTGAGGTATATAACAACACTATCCTGTGCCCTTGCTACAGTAGTGTACACTACATTTACAGTGCTGAGGTATATAATAACACTATCCTGTGCCCTTGCTACAGTGGTGTACACTACATTTACAGTGTTGAGGTATATATCAACACTATCCTGTGCCCTTGCTACAGTAGTGTACACTACATTTACAGTGCTGAGGTATATAACAACACTTTATCCTGTGCCCTTGCTACAGTAGTGTACACTACATTTACAGTGCTGAGGTATATAACAACACTTTATCATGTGCACTTGCTACAGTAGTGTACACTACATTTACAGTGCTGAGGTATATAACAACACTTTATCATGTGCCCTTGCTACAGTAGTGTACACTACATTTACAGTGCTGAGGTATATAACAACACTATCCTGTTCCCTTGCTACAGTAGTGTACACTACATTTACAGTGCTGAGGTATATAACAACACTTTATCCTGTGCCCTTGCTACAGTAGTGTACACTACATTTACAGTGCTGAGGTATATAACAACACTTTATCATGTGCCCTTGCTACAGTAGTGTACACTACATTTACAGTGCTGAGGTATATAACAACACTATCCTGTGCCCTTGCTACAGTAGTGTACACTACATTTATAGTGCTGAGGTATATAATAACACTATCCTGTGCCCTTGCTACAGTAGTGTACACTACATTTACAGTGCTGAGGTATATAATAACACTATCCTGTGCCCTTGCTACAGTAGTGTACACTACATTTACAGTGCTGAGGTATATAACAACACTTTATCCTGTGCCCTTGCTACAGTAGTGTACACTACATTTACAGTGCTGAGGTATATAACAACACTTTATCATGTGCACTTGCTACAGTAGTGTACACTACATTTACAGTGATGAGGTATATAACAACACTTTATCATGTGCCCTTGCTACAGTAGTGTACACTACATTTACAGTGCTGAGGTATATAACAACACTTTATCCTGTGCCCTTGCTACAGTAGTGTACACTACATTTACAGTGCTGAGGTATATAACAACACTTTATCATGTGCCCTTGCTACAGTAGTGTACACTACATTTACAGTGCTGAGGTATATAATAACACTATCCTGTGCCCTTGCTACAGTGGTGTACACTACATTTACAGTGCTGAGGTATATAACAACACTTTATCATGTGCCCTTGCTACAGTAGTGTACACTACATTTACAGTGCTGAGGTATATAACAACACTATCCTGTGCCCTTGCTACAGTAGTGTACACTACATTTACAGTGCTGAGGTATATAACAACACTATCCTGTGCCCTTGCTACAGTAGTGTACACTACATTTACAGTGCTGAGGTATATAATAACACTATCCTGTGCCCTTGCTACAGTAGTGTACACTACATTTACAGTGCTGAGGTATATAATAACACTTTATCCTGTGCCCTTGCTACAGTAGTGTACACTACATTTACAGTGCTGAGGTATATAATAACACTTTATCCTGTGCCCTTGCTACAGTAGTGGACACTACATTTCCAGTGTTGAGGTATATAACAACACTATCCTGTGCCCTTGCTACAGTAGTGTACACTACATTTACAGTGCTGAGATATATAATAACACTATCCTGTGCACTTGCTACAGTAGTGTACACTACATTTACAGTGCTGAGGTATATAACAACACTATCCTGTGCCCTTGCTACAGTAGTGTACACTACATTTACAGTGCTGAGGTATATAATAACACTATCCTGTGCACTTGCTACAGTAGTGTACACTACATTTACAGTGCTGAGGTATATAACAACACTATCCTGTGCCCTTGCTACAGTAGTGTACACTACATTTACAGTGCTGAGGTATATAACAACACTTTATCCTGTGCCCTTGCTACAGTAGTGTACACTACATCTACAGTGCTGAGGTATATAACAACACTATCCTGTGCCCTTGCTACAGTAGTGTACACTACATTTACAGTGCTGAGGTATATAACAACACTTTATCCTGTGCCCTTGCTACAGTAGTGTACACTACATTTACAGTGCTGAGGTATATAACAACACATTATCCTGTGCCCTTGCTACAGTAGTGTACACTACATTTACAGTGCTGAGGTATATAACAACACTTTATCCTGTGCCCTTGCTACAGTAGTGTACACTACATTTACAGTGCTGAGGTATATAACACTATCCTGTGCCCTTGCTACAGTAGTGTACACTACATTTACAGTGCTGAGGTATATAATAACACTATCCTGTGCCCTTGCCACAGTAGTGTACACTACATTTACAGTGCTGAGGTATATAACAACACTATCCTGTGCCCTTGCTACAGTAGTGTACACTACATTTACAGTGCTGAGGTATATAACAACACTATCCTGTGCCCTTGCTACAGTAGTGTACACTACATTTACAGTGCTGAGGTATATAACAACACTTTATCCTGTGCCCTTCCTACAGTAGTGTACACTACATTTACAGTGCTGAGGTATATAACAACACTATCCTGTGCACTTGCTACAGTAGTGTACACTACATTTACAGTGCTGAGGTATATAACAACACTTTATCATGTGCCCTTGCTACAGTAGTGTACACTACATTTACAGTGCTGAGGTATATAACAACACTATCCTGTGCCCTTGCTACAGTAGTGTACACTACATTTACAGTGCTGAGGTATATAACAACACTTTATCCTGTGCCCTTGCTACAGTAGTGTACACTACATTTACAGTGCTGAGGTATATAACAACACTTTATCATGTGCCCTTGCTACAGTAGTGTACACTACATTTACAGTGCTGAGGTATATAACAACACTATCCTGTGCCCTTGCTACAGTAGTGTACACTACATTTACAGTGCTGAGGTATATAACAACACTATCATGTGCCCTTGCTACAGTAGTGTACACTACATTTACAGTGCTGAGGTATATAATAACACTATCCTGTGCACTTGCTACAGTAGTGTACACTACATTTACAGTGTTGAGGTATATAACAACACTATCATGTGCCCTTGCTACAGTAGTGTACACTACATTTACAGTGCTGAGGTATATAACAACACATTATCCTGTGCCCTTGCTACAGTAGTGTACACTACATTTACAGTGCTGAGGTATATACCAACACTATCCTGTGCCCTTGCTACAGTAGTGTACACTACATTTACAGTGCTGAGGTATATAATAACACTATCCTGTGCCCTTGCCACAGTAGTGTACACTACATTTACAGTGCTGAGGTATATAATAACACTATCATGTGCCCTTGCTACAGTAGTGTACACTACATTTACAGTGCTGAGGTATATAACAACACTATCCTGTGCCCTTGCTACAGTAGCGTACACTACATTTACAGTGCTGAGGTATATAATAACACTTTATCCTGTGCCCTTGCTACAGTAGTGTACACTACATTTACAGTGCTGAGGTATATAATAACACTTTATCCTGTGCCCTTGCTACAGTAGTGTACACTACATTTACAGTGCTGAGGTATATAATAACACTTTATCCTGTGCCCTTGCTACAGTAGTGTACACTACATTTACAGTGCTGAGGTATATAACAACACTATCCTGTGCCCTTGCTACAGTAGTGTACACTACATTTACAGTGCTGAGGTATATAATAACACTATCCTGTGCCCTTGCTACAGTGGTGTACACTACATTTACAGTGCTGAGGTATATAATAACACTATCCTGTGCCCTTGCTACAGTGGTGTACACTACATTTACAGTGCTGAGGTATATAATAACACTTTATCCTGTGCCCTTGCTACAGTAGTGTACACTACATTTACAGTGCTGAGGTATATAACAACACTATCCTGTGCCCTTGCTACAGTAGTGTACACTACATTTACAGTGCTGAGGTATATAATAACACTTTATCCTGTGCCCTTGCTACAGTAATGTACACTACATTTACAGTGCTGAGGTACATAATAACACTATCCTGTGCACTTGCTACAGTAGTGTACACTACATTTACAGTGCTGAGGTATATAACAACACTATCCTGTGCACTTGCTACAGTAGTGTACACTACATTTACAGTGCTGAGGTATATAACAACACTATCCTGTGCACTTACTACAGTAGTGTACACTACATTTACAGTACTGAGGTATATAACAACACTATCCTGTGCCCTTGCTACAGTAGCGTACACTATATTTACAGTGCTGATGTATATAATAACACTTTATCATGTGCCCTTGCTACAGTAGTGTACACTACATTTACAGTGCTGAGGTATATAATAACACTTTATCATGTGCCCTTGCTACAGTAGTGTACACTACATTTACAGTGCTGAGGTATATAATAACACTTTATCATGTGCCCTTGCTACAGTAGTGTACACTACATTTACAGTGCTGAGGTATATAATAAAACTTTATCATGTGCCCTTGCTACAGTAGTGTACACTACATTTACAGTGCTGAGGTATATAACAACACTATCCTGTGCACTTGCTACAGTAGCGTACACTACATTTACAGTGCTGAGGTATATAATAACACTATCCTGTGCCCTTGCTACAGTAGTGTACACTACATTTACAGTGCTGAGATATATAACAACACTATCCTGTGCCCTTGCTACAGTAGTGTACACTACATTTACAGTGCTGAGGTATATAACAACACTATCCTGTGCACTTGCTACAGTAGTGTACACTACATTTACAGTGCTGAGGTATATAATAACACTATCCTGTGCCCTTGTCAGATACGGTTCTTTATTTTGTATTGTTTATTTGAACCTTTATTTAACTAGGCAAGTCAGTTTAGAACAAGTTCTTATTCACAATGACAGCCTACCCCAGACAAGCCCTCCCTTAGTCCCTATGGGACTCCCGATCATGGCCGGTCGGCATATCATTTAGGACTTGTAGGGAGTAGGTTACCATTTAGGACCCATCCTATGATATGGAGATCCTGTCAAGTTGAAGTGCAAGTTCTGTCCTCGGTAGTAAACATGGAAGTGGAGCTCCTACCAGGTTGCAGTAGGAAGTGAACACTGTAAGGCCAGTCCCTAGCTGCTCTGGTAGTTACGTGCTGTGCACTACCTGTGCCTCTGCAGTGTGCCAGGGGGGTGGTGCTCCTGGAGCTGGGCCGACTGAAGGCTGCCTCCTGGCTCTCTTCCAGACGTCCCTCCCAGGGAAGCCAGGTGTGTGTGTGTGTGTGTGTGTGTGTGTGCCCGTTGTCACCCCCACTGCCTGGGTGCTTGCATTAATACCCCTGTCTCTCCTCCTTCTCTCCACTCATCACGTGCATGGAAGCCAAAATGGCCATCTGATCGTTGTTTAGCAGGCTTCTTCTGGTGTCACCTGTATGTCACTCAGCCACCCAGCCAAACTTACCGCCACCGGGCAGCATGCCTCAGTGTGTGTGTTTTCTCCTGACTGGATCATAGCTCTGTTCCCCCTCCCTCTCTCTAGCAGATGAGTCACGTGAGTGCCAACAGCACAATCGTCACGCCCCACCCCCTGCTAAACTCCACCCCTTCCACCTCTCAGCTCCTGAATAACGTCAGGAAGCCAATGACAGTGGGCATGATATCATCACAGAGCGCAGGTAAAGTAGGACCAGTCCCTTTCCACAGAGAGTAGGACCAGTCCCTTTCCACAGAGAGTAGGACCAGACCCTTTCCATAGAGAGTAGGACCAGTCCTTTTCCACAGAGAGTAGGACCAGTCCCTTTCCACAGAGAGTAGGACCATACCCTTTCCATAGAGAGTAGGACCAGTCCCTTTCCACAGAGAGTAGGACCAGTCCCTTTCCACAGAGAGTAGGACCAGTCCCTTTCCACAGAGAGTAGGACCAGACCCTTTCCACAGACAGTAGGACCAGTCCCTTTCCACAGAGAGTAGGACCAGACCCTTTCCACAAAGAGTAGGACCCTTTCCACAGAGAGTAGGACCAGACCCTTTCCACAGAGAGTAGGACCAGACCCTTTCCACAGAGTGTAGGACCAGTCCCTTTCCACAGAGAGTAGGACCAGTCCCTTTCCACAGAGAGTAGGACCAGTCCCTTTCCACAGAGAGTAGGACCAGACCCTTTCCACAGAGAGTAGGACCAGACCCTTTCCACAGAGAGTAGGACCAGACCCTTTCCACAGAGAGTAGGACCAGACCCTTTCCACAGAGAGTAGGACCAGTCCCTTTCCACAGAGAGTAGGACCAGTCCTTTTCCACAGAGAGTAGGACCAGTCCCTTTCCACAGAGAGTAGGACCAGACCCTTTCCACAGAGACTAGGACCAGTCCCTTTCCACAGAGAGTAGGACCAGACCCTTTCCACAGAGAGTAGGACCAGTCCCTTTCCACGGAGAGTAGGACCAAACCTTTTCCACAGAGAGTAGGACCAGACCCTTTCCACAGAGAGTAGGACCAGTCCCTTTCCACAGAGAGTAGGACCAGACCCTTTCCACAGAGAGTAGGACCGGACCCTTTCCACAGAGAGTAGGACCGGACCCTTTCCACAGAGAGTAGGACCAGACCCTTTCCACAGAGAGTAGGACCAGTCCCTTTCCACAGAGAGTAGGACCAGACCCTTTCCACAGAGAGTAGGACCAGTCCCTTTCCACAGAGAGTAGGACCAAACCATTTCCACAGAGAGTAGGACCAGACCCTTTCCACAGAGAGTAGGACCAAACCTTTTCCACAGAGAGTAGGACCAGAATTACACACAGTTAGTTTCCCGTCCTCATCTTTTTCCCTTTCTGGGTTTGTCGTATCTGCAGAAACAGGGATACGCACTGTGGAGATTACAAGGGTGAGTTGAGCTGTCTCCAGTTATGTTTAGTGGGTTTAAACTACTCATAATATGCACATTTATATCTATATACTATACTGTATACTGTGCCAATTCAACAATAGATGCTTTCTTTGTCATAAAAATGATGACAACAATCACAATATCCTCTTCTATACCAGTTTATTATTAATAATGATCATAGCATTGACGATATCTCTCAGGGTCCTACTGATGCGTTGGGGATCAGTATAGCTGGGGGGAAGGACAGTCCTCTGGGGGATATCCCCATCTTCCTGGCCATGATCCAGGCCAACGGGGTGGCAGCGAAGACACACCGGCTCAAGGTACGTATGTGTGTGTGCGTGCGTGTGTGTGAGTGTGCGAGAGAACGCCCAGTGTCTTAGAATCCCCTTACTGTCTATGATGGCTCACCCTGGCGTGTGTTTGTGTCTCTCTGTCTCTCTCTGTCTCTCTCTCTCTCTCTCTCTCTCTCTCTCTCTCTCTCTCTCTCTCTCTCTCTCTCCCCTTCCTTCCTCCCTTCCTCCAGGTGGGTGATAGGATCGTGAGTATCAACTCCCAGTCTCTGGAAGGCCTGTCCCATGGGGATGTAGTCACCATGCTGAAGAATGCCTACGGCAGCATCATTCTCCAGGTACACACAGATCATTCTCCAGGTACACACAGATCATTCTCCAGGTACACACAGATCATTCTCCAGGTACACACAGATCATTCTCCGGATTCACACAGATCATTCTCCAGGTACACACAGATCATTCTCCAGGTACACACAGATCATTCTCCAGGTACACACAGATCATTCTCCAGGTACACACAGATCATTCTCCAGGTACACACAGATCATTCTCCGGGTACACACAGATCATTCTCCAGGTACACACAGATCATTCTCCAGGTACACACAGATCATTCTCCGGGTTCACACAGATCATTCTCCAGGTACACACAGATCATTCTTCAGGTACACACAGATCATTCTCCAGGTACACAGATCATTCTCCAGGTACACACAGATCATTCTCCGGATTCACACAGATCATTCTCCAGGTTCACACAGATCGTTTTCCAGGTACACACAGATCGTTCTCCGGGTTCACACAGATCATTTTCCGGGTTCACACAGATCATTCTCCAGGTACACACAGATCATTCTTCAGGTACACACAGATCATTCTCCGGGTTCACACAGATCGTTCTCCGGGTTCACACAGATCATTCTCCGGGTTCACACAGATCGTTCTCCGGGTTCACACAGATCATTCTCCGGGTTCACACAGATCATTCTCCAGGTACACACAGATCATTCTCCAGGTACACACAGATCGTTCTCCGGGTACACACAGATCATTCTCCAGGTACACACAGATCATTCTCCGGGTTCACACAGATCATTCTCCAGGTACACAGATTGTTCTCCAGGTACACACATGGAACACATACACACAGAGACACATAATATATACATACAGTGCATTCGGGAAAGTATTCAGACCCCTTTATTCTTTCCACATTTTGTTATGTGGCAGCCTTATTCTAAAATTGATTTTTTATTCACCCTTATCAATCTATACACAATACCCCATAATGACAAAAACAAAAATGCTTTTTAGAAATGTTTGCAAATGTAAAAAAAAATATATATATATATTATTCAGTATTCAGACCCTTTATTACGTACTGAAGTACCTTTGGCAGCGATTACAGCCTTGAGTCTTCTTGAATATGACACTACAAGCTTGGCACACCTGTATTTGGGGAGTTTCTCCCCTTTTTCTCCGCAGATCCTCTCAAGCTCCGTCAGGTTTGATGGGGAGCGTCGCTGCACAGCTCATTTCAGGTCTCTCTAGAGATTTTCAATTGGGTTCAAGTCCAGGCTCTGGCTGGGCCACTCAAGGACATTCAGAGACTTGTCCTGAAGCCACTCTTGCGTTGTCTGGCCTGTGTTCTTAGGGTCGCTGTCCTTTTGGAAGGTGAACCTTCGCCCCCAGTCTGAGGTCATGAGCGCTCTGGAGCAGGTTTTCATCAAGGATCTCTCTGTACTTTGCTCCATTTATCTTTTACTTGATCCTGACTAGTCTCCAAGTCCTTGCCACTGAAAAACATTCCCACATCATGATGCTGCCATCAACATGCTTCACCGTAGGGATGGTGCCAGGTTTCCTCCAGACGTGACGCTTGGCATTCAGGCCAAAGAGTTCCAAAGAGAGAATCTTGTTTCTCATGGTCTGGAGACCTTTAGATGCCTTTTGGCAAACTCCAAGTGGGCTGTCATGTGCCTTTTACTGAGGAGTGGCTTCCGTCTGGCCACTCTACCATAAAGGCCTGATTGGTGGAGTGCTGCAGAGATGGTTGTCCTTCTGGAAGGTTCTCCCATCTCCACAGAGGAACTGGAGCTCTGTCAGAGTGACCATCGGGTTCTTGGTAACCTCCCTGACCAAGGCCCTTCTCCCCCGATTGCTCAGTTTACCCAGGCGGCCAGCTCTAGGAAGAGTCTTGGTGGTTCCAAATGATTGAGGCCACTGTGTTCTTGAGGACCTTCAATGCTGTAAAAATGTTTTGGTACCCTTCCCCAGATCTGTGCCTCGACACAATCCTGTCTCTGAGCTCTATGGAAAGGTCCTTCGACCTCATGGCTTGGTTTTTGCTCTGACATGCACTTTCAACTGTGAGACCTTATATAGACAGGTGTGTGCCTTTCCAAATCATGTCCAATCAATTCGATGTACCGCAGGTGGACTCCAATCAAGTTGTAGAAACATCTCAAGGATGATCCAAGGAAACAGGATGCACCTGAGCTCAATTTCGAGTCTCATATTAAAGGGTCTGAATACTTATGTAAATAAGGTATTTCTGTTTTTTATCAATACATTTGCAAAAAAAATTTGAAAAAACTATTTTCACTTTGTCATTATGGGTTATCGTGTGTAGATTGATGAGGAAAAAATATTTAATACATTTTAGAACAAGGCTGTAACAATTTTTTTTTTAAGTCAAGGAGTCTCAATACTTTCCAAATGCACACACGCCTGCTCCCGCTTCTCCTCTCTGGCGCTCAAGGGCCCTTCATTACGGACACCTGTCACAATCATTACGCGCATCAGCGCTCATTGGACTCACCTGGATTCCATTACTTTGTTGATTGCCCCTCTATATCTGTCTGGTCCTCCGTTGGTTCCCCATGTCACCAGTATTGTCTTCATGCCGTATTGTTCTCCCTGTCCAGACACTGTTCTTGTTTGTTTTGTGTCCGTTTTCCATTAAATGTTCACTCCTTGTACTTGCTTCTTGTCTCCAGCATCGGTCCTTACAGTATACACACACACACACACACACAGTACACACACACATCTCTGTATGGTCAAATGAAATATCAGTTATCAAACGTGATATCACTCAATGTAACCACATTGTTTTTTAATTGCCTATTATTTTACATCCATCAAATAAATGTTTCCTGATAAGAGATGTAAATGAAATCATACATTTTTCAAATGTACATTCTTGAAAAACCTGTATGTGTCTGTGTTTAGCAGTGTGTGTGTGTGTGTGTGTACCTAATGTGTACCGTATGTGTGTGCTTTGGTAGATCCTGCCGTGCGTGTGCGTGTGCACACTACCGTCCGGACACTGTGTGGTTATCAGCTTGTTGCAGCCGGTTGGCAGTTTGGTCAGATAATCCCAGGCCTTTATGTTAATGCTGCTTTATCAGTCCGTCTCCAGCAGCCTCAGCACTGGACTGTTAGACTGGACTGTCAGACTGGACTGTTAGACTGGACTGTCAGACTGGACTGTCAGCACTGGACTGTCAGACTGGACTGTTAGACTGGACTGTTAGACTGGACTGTCAGACTGGACGACTGTCAGCACTGGACTGTCAACACTGGACTGTCAGCACTGGACTGTCAGACTGGACTGTTAGACTGGACTTTTAGACTGGACTTTTAGACTGGGTTGTTAGACTGGACTTTTAGACTGGGTTGTTAGACTGGGCTGTTAGACTGGGTTGTTACACTGGACTGTTAGACTGGGTTGTTAGACTGGGCTGTTAGACTGGGTTGTTACACTGGACTGTTAGACTGGGCTGTTACACTGGGCTGTTAGACTGGGCTGTTAGACTGGGCTGTTAGACGGGACTGTTAGACTGGACTGTTAGACGGGACTGTTAGACTGGGCTGTTAGACTGGGTTGTTACACTGGACTGTTAGACTGGGTTGTTAGACTGGGCTGTTAGACGGGACTGTTAGACTGGACTGTCAGACTGGACTGTTAGACTGGGCTGTTAGACTGGACTGTTAGACGGGACTGTTACACTGGACTGTTAGACTGGGTTGTTAGACTGGGCTGTTAGACGGGACTGTTAGACTGGACTGTCAGACTGGGCTGTTAGACTGGACTGTTAGACTGGACTGTTAGACTGGACTGTTAGACGGGACTGTTAGACTGGACTGTTAGACTGGGCTGTTAGACTGGGCTGTTAGACTGGACTGTTAGACTGGACTGTTAGACTGGGCTGTTAGACTGGGCTGTTAGACTGGACTGTTAGACGGGACTGTTAGACTGGACTGTTAGACTGGACTGTTAGACTGGACTGTTAGACTGGGCTGTTAGACTGGGACTGTTAGACTGGGCTGTTAGACTGGGCTGTTAGACTGGACTGTTAGACGGGACTGTTACACTGGACTGTTAGACTGGGTTGTTAGACTGGGCTGTTAGACGGGACTGTTAGACTGGACTGTCAGACTGGGCTGTCAGACTGGACTGTTAGACTGGACTGTTAGACTGGACTGTTAGACGGGACTGTTAGACTGGACTGTTAGACACGCCACCCAGGACACCCAGCAATTACTGTCTGACACGATCTCTCTCTGCCCCCTCTCTCGTTCTCGTTCACAACTTTGGTCTCTCTCTACCTTCTCTCTCTTTTGCTGTCTCTTTCCTCTATTCATCTCTCTCTCTCTCTCTCTCTCTCTCTCTCTCTCTCTCTCTCTCTCTCTCTCTCTCTACCTCTGGCTTTACATACGTCATTGATCATACACTCTTATCCAGAGTCACTCGGGCTAACCCTAACCCTAACCCACTGCATCTCAGTGCTAGAGGTGTCACTACAGACCCTGGTTCGATTCCAGGCTGTATCATAACCGGCCGTGATTGGGAGTCCCATAGGGGGGGGCGCACTATTGGCCCAGTGTCGTCCGGGTTAGGGTTTGGCCGGGGTAGGGCGTCGTTGTAAATTAGAATTTGTTCTTAACTGACTTGCCTAGTTAAATAAAGGTTCAATCAAATATAAATATAAATAGTGACTTGCAGTGACTCTCGCTCTCTTTTCAACTCTCTTCTACTCTCTCTCCCTCTCGCTCTCTTTTCAACTCTCTTCTACTCTCTCTCCCTCTCGCTCTCTTTTCAACTCTCTTCTACTCTCTCTCCCTCTCGCTCTCTTTTCAACTCTCTTCTACTCTCTCTCCCTCTCGCTCTCTTTTCAACTCTCTTCTACTCTCTCTCCCTCTCGCTCTCTTTTCAACTCTCTTCTACTCTCTCTCCCTCTCGCTCTCTTTTCAACTCTCTTCTACTCTCTCTCCCTCTCTTTTCAACTCTCTTCGACTCTCTATCCCTCTCTTTTCAACTCTCTTCTACTCTCTATCCCTCTCTTTTCAACTCTCTTCTACTCCCTCTCCCTCTCTTTTCAACTCTCTTCTACTCTCTCTCCCTCTCGCTCTCTTTTCAACTCTCTTCTACTCTCTCTCCCTCTCGCTCTCTTTTGACCTCTACCTGTCTCTCTTTCTCTCTCTTCATCCTCTATCCATCCCTCCCCTTCATTCATCCCCCTATCTGTTATTCATTTCCATACACACAAGTAAGCCTTAAAGCTGGAATCCTTAATGGTCAAACTGCCACGTCCGTTTGTGATATTACAACAACAAGGAAGTTACTGCAAACAAGAAAACACAGTTTTCCCCCTCTGACATCACTGCATCACATCAGAACAGCATGATATGTACTGCTGGTGGGGAAAGTGGCGCGGTTTCCCCCTGCTGGGGATTCCATCTCTAACAAAGGAAGAGAACATTGCCTCTCTCTCTCTAAACACTGGTTTGGCTCTGTTGTCTATTTTGCTGTGTTCCCCTCTCCCACTTCTCCTATCCTTCCCCTTTCTGTTCCTCTTTCCCACCCTTCTCCCTCCCATTTCTCTCTCTCTCTCTCTCTCTCTCTCTCTCTCCTCTCCTTCCTCCTCTCCCTCTCTACCCCTACACTCCCCCTCTCTGCCTATAAAGAAGGTGTGTTAGTAAGATAAGTGCAGGCGATGGCTAGGGAGCGTTCCACTAGCGTTCCACTAACGTTCCCTCCACAGCCCACCAGTCGTCTGTTAATTGTCCGTTAATTAACCTTTGTTTGTTGTTGTTGTTTTCAGATTTTTAATTGCCTCTCGGTTGATTAAATATGGAAATGAACAGATGCTGACAGACCGTTGCCACCCTCGATATGTGGCTGACTGAATATTTCATTAAAAAAAGACAACTAAAGTGGGAGAGAGAGAGAGGACTGATAAATGATTGCTACATTAGGCCTTTGTGTAGTTCTGTGGCTTTGATCCAGGACCTGTCTGTAGTAAAATCCATTCTTCTGTAATTCTATTCAGCCATGAGGGACGTTAAAGTTTAAAATAGGGGGTTGATTTTGAACACATATCACATGTACTGTACTTTGATATGATAGGCTTATCATACACTGGCACTCGTCCTTGTCTATAACACACACACACAAAACACACACACAGAAAGACACACACTCATGCACAGATCATGTCTGGTTAATAATCATTTTTAAAACTTGACACGTGCATTGTTTTGTTTTCTGTCCGTGCACACATGTGTGTGTGTGTGTGTGTTTTAAAGGTGATTGCTGACACCAACATCAGTGCTATAGCCAGTCAGGTGGAGAGTATGTCGACTAGCAGCTGCTCCGAGACACAGCCAGGGGAACCAGAGTAAGTTGGACTAAGTATCTCTTAGACACTGATCTGAGGTCCGTTTTTTCTCTTCTCCCCTAAAGGTTAAAGGACCAATCCGGGAGTCGAAAAAACAAAACAGCAGTCACCCAGCCTCTTGTTTGGTAAACAGCTGAGGGCTAGGGGAAATGTAACCACTCCCAAATTCATAAACCGAGCAATGGATGCATGAGATCAAAATAATAGTTCCCCCCCTCCCTGTTTTGAAGCTATACAGTGCTTGTTTTATAATGTGATGCTCTCTGCAGAGCCCCCAAACCCAAGAGTATCTGCCTGGAGAAGGGTTCTGACGGCCTGGGCTTCAGCATCGTAGGAGGCTTCGGAAGCCCTCATGGAGACCTGCCAATCTACATCAAGACTGTCTTCAGCAAGGTAACCATCTCTAACTCTGCACCATCACACACACATGTCCTGATTTCCCCTCTGGGACATTAGATGGCAGCAAAATTCCCTCCCCACACACACACACAAAACACACACACACACACACACACACACACACACACACACACACAAAAACACACACAAACAGATCAGTGATTACTTGAAAGAAGGGAGGAAGGATCATAAGGTTGCATTTAAAAAATACTGTAACAAGGCCAATTTTTGTATTTCCACAATTTTGTGTGTGTGTGTGTGTGCATGCGTGTGTTCCCCTGTTGTCGCTGCAGGGGGCAGCAGCGGTGGACGGGCGTCTGAAGAGGGGTGACCAGATCTTGTCTGTGAACGGAGAGAGTCTGGAAGGGACCACACACGAGCTGGCTGTGGCCATACTGAAGAGACAGAAAGGGTCCGTCACCCTGGATGTGCTGTCCTAGCTCACACACACTCTAATCCTTGAACTGGTTTGAACTCCCCAACATGTTGGAAGGAGTTGACCAACAACTGATGCCCGTCTCCAGCCCATTAAACAGCCCGTTAACGTGAAGGGGACATTGGTTCTGGAAGGATTCAGTCAATAGTTAACACATGTGGTTGAACCATGGGAAATAAGAGGACTGTATATGGGGGGTTGCAGGAAATAGGGACACCTCATTTCCTGTGTGCCATCTTATGAGCTTCACTGTGAGGGCGGTTCAACCTCTGTACTGACTGGATACACGACTCAAAATGGTGAATGTTTGGATGAAGCGAGGAAGCGAAGTGGGAAGCTTTATATGTGAACGATGTGAATATCGGATCTCTTTGTGTCATTTCAACTTTGTGTGATCACACATCATAGAACACTGATAGGGCAATATGAATGGTTCAGTTGGTTAAGGAGGTCTCTTCACCGTCAGCCTAGCGTTAGCTTAGCATCTCCCTTATGGGGAGACACTGGTTAGCCGTTAGCGATGTTAACTGCAGGTACTGCTAATGTGAAAACTGTGAGGAGGAATGGTCTCGGCAGGACGCACTAAACTGGAACAGATACTACACACACACACACACACACACATGCACAATAGGCTAGTTAGTCACTGTCAGGTTGACACATTCTCATTCATCACAGACACTTGGCCATTTGTCTCATGTCATGTCATACTTGTTGCAAACAGACAATTTAAACTCCTAGTGATTGGCTCTTACACAACAACACCACTCAGTTCAACAGTGATTAGGCTAGACATGGCCAAAGGAAGAAGCAATGCATTCTATAGTAACTGGTAAACAGCCGTGCACTTCTAATACACTTCATAGCATGCTCGTAAGAATGACATAACTCCCTCTGTAGACATTCAAAGGCAGTTATAAAGGCCACCCAACTACCGGCTGGTGTCACTATACAGTACCTTGTGTAGTCCTGCAGGAAGCTGCTGTAGGAAGCTTCTTTATTCATTTTTTTACTTATTTTTCGTGGTATCCATCTCACGGTCGCGGCCGGCAGCGACAGAGCCTGGACTCGAACCCAGAATCTCTAGTGGCACAGCTAGCACTGTGTGGCAGTGCCTTAGACCACGGTGCCACCCGGGAGGCTTTTCTTTAAAGTTGTGAGACAGATTATTAGTACACAAAGTGTTGCCAAATAATCTGAACCCACTTCAAATTCGAGACCATGAACAATGTGTACTATATGTGTGTGTTTGCTTTAGCAGTACAATATAATGTAGCTGAATCTCAGGACCTCCATCAGGCATTGGGAGTCTATTGCTGGGTTTGATTTACAGTAGTGGGGGTTCGTTCGGAGGGCAGCCAAGTCTTTTGTTGGTGGTCATGGAATAGCCCTGTAAGTCTATAGGTCCTCTGGAATGGTGTCAAATACATTTATTTTTTTATTTTTTTTTATTTCACCTTTATTTAACCAGGTAGGCTAGTTGAGAACAAGTTCTCATTTGCAACTGCGACCTGGCCAAGATAAAGCATAGCAGTGTGAACAGACAACACAGAGTTACACATGGAGTAAACAATTAACAAGTCAATACACAGTAGAAAAAATGGGCAGTCTATATACAATGTGTGCAAAAGGCATGAGGAGGTAGGCAAATAATTACAATATTGCAGATTAACACTGGAGTGATAAATGATCAGATGGTCATGTACAGGTAGAGATATTGGTGTGCAAAAGAGCAGAAAAGTAAATAAATATAAAACAGTATAAAAACAGTATGGGAATGAGGTAGGTGAAAATGGGTGGGCTATTTACCAATAGACTATGTACAGCTGCAGCGATCGGTTAGCTGCTCGGATAGCTGATGTTTGAAGTTGGTGAGGGAGATAAAAGTCTCCAACTTCAGCGATTTTTGCAGTTCGTTCCAGTCATAGGCAGCAGAGTGCTGGAACGAAAGGCGGCCAAATGAGGTGTTGGCTTTAGGGATGATCAGTGAGATACACCTGCTGGAGCGCGTGCTACGGATGGGTGTTGCCATCGTGACCAGTGAACTGAGATAAGGCGGAGCTTTACCTAGCATGGACTTGTAGATGACCTGGAGCCAGTGGGTCTGGCGACGAATATGTAGCGAGGGCCAGCCGACTAGAGCATACAAGTCGCAGTGGTGGGTGGTATAAGGTGCTTTAGTGACAAAGCGGATGGCACTGTGATAGACTGCATCCAGTTTGCTGAGTAGAGTGTTGGAAGCCATTTTGTAGATGACATCGCCGAAGTCGTGGATCGGTAGGATAGTCAGTTTTACTAGAGTAAGCTTGGCGGCTTGAGTGAAGGAGGCTTTGTTGCGGAATAGAAAGCCGACTCTTGATTCGATTGGAGATGTTTGATGTGAGTCTGGAAGGAGAGTTTGCAGTCTAGCCAGACACCTAGGTACTTATAGATGTCCACATATTCAAGGTCGGATATTCATGTCTTCACTAGCCTGGTCCCAGATTTGGGTTCTACTCCCATGGTCATTGTCACGCCAAACCAGACAGCACAAACAGGTCTGGAACCTTACTGGTAGAAGGACGTATATATATAGTATGATATTTTGATATGATATTATGCTATTGTGATATGATGCTTTGATATTGTGATATGATGCTATCATATTGTGATATGCTATTATGATATTGTGCTATTTCTGCTTTGAGTGGGATCATTCACTTCCTATCCAATCCTCCACCGACTATAATTTTAATTGGTTAGTGGACTGGAAACGTTTCAACCAGGTGCTAATACTTGTAGTTTGACCTGCCTTTATATTATGTGGATGGTACTACCTGTATGTTACTGCAAGCTTATTCTTTAGCTTTTCACAGTAAAACAATTGATTATTTTTTACATCATTTTTGGGAACTATGAGAATCAACAATGATCCATTATTTTCTTGTTATGAGACATGTTAATCATCATATAGCAGGGTTGTATTCATTAGGCACCAAATGGAAGAAAATGGTCTGAAACAGGAAGGGACAAACTGAACTTGTCCAGTAAGATACGCTTGTTTTGGTTTTTGCGAAGAAAAACATTTTGCTACGGTGTGCATTAATGAATACGACCCATGTGTGTCTGTGGCTTCACACTGTCCTGTCCAGTGGTGAGAAGCTTGCCACATCCAACAATGACAGGATATCCTGTTTCTCTCTGAGCCCTTCGTCTGTCTCCCGTAAACCCCTCCACACTCACAGGAAGTGACAACATGTTCCTCCAAAACACTTTGAGACTCCCCAGGGGTCATGTTCCTTAGGCACCAAACTAGGAAAAATGGTCTGAAACAAGGAGGGACTACCTGAACTGAATAAAAAAACATTTTGCTACGCCGTGCCCTAATGAATACGACCCTGGTCGACACTGTATATTAACCCTGCATATTAACTCTCAAACCATGCCCGTCTCAGTTAAAGGGTGGCAGGTAGCCTAGTGGTTAGAGCGTTGGACTAGTAACTGAAAGGTTGCTAGATCAAATCCCCGAGCTGAGAAAGTACAAATCTGTCATTCTGCCCCTGAACAAGGCAGTTAACCCAATAAGACTTTGTTCTTAACTGGCTTAGTTAAAAAAAGGTTTAAAAAAAGTAGAAGTGCAATCTGGTGGCAATATCTAATTGTAGGCTGTGTCTTAAATGTGCGCCTTGAATACTCAGAAGTGGTCCTAGGATTTAGAGGAAGTGTACTATTAGTGCCATGTGGTGCCTCTTAAGGGAACTACTGCTGTGCAATAAGTCTCTGATGTGCTAGAGTAGACAGTGGTTATTTATCATATGTCAGTCTTAGTTCTGTGAGAGCCTAGCGCTGTCAGGTCTTGATGCTCAATCCCTTTAAATGCACACATCCGGCCACTCACTGCTCTCTCTCCCTCTCCTCCTGTGATCTCTCCATCTACTGTTGAATTTGAGCTTTTGTCTGACCTTGTCCTAAGTGTGTCAATCAGCCATAGGCTGTGTGTGTGTGTGTACACATACGTGTGTGTGTGTTCATCAGAAGTTGTACTGATGATGATCCTGTAACTCCCAATATTTCCGTCTTATGATGCCACCGATGAACTGACTGCTCGACCTTAGCGCCACAGAAAACATCTTAATTCACCTCATTGATCGTTGGATCGCATTTTCAAATCCAAAGAAACGATCCACTTTTCATATGTCCACATGTCACATGTTCTGCTGTAAAAACGTGCATAAAGAGTATATACACTGCATTCAGAAAGTACTCAGGCCCCTTGACCTTTTCCACATTTTCTTACGTTACAGCCTTATTCTAAAATGGAATATGTGTACTGAGTGTGTTCCTACATTGATGCTCTTTATTAATTCTGATTAATTGTTTGATGATGAGGTTTTATTAAATGCAAGGAGACCACAACCATTTCCACCATGTCCTCCCTCTGATCTTCAAGTGTGGCTGTTCAGTCCTTAAAATACATGTATTTTAATAAGAGGTCATTCTACCATGTCTCATTGATACACTGTTAAGGAATATCTCAATTGCTTCCATTGTTATGAGGATTGTTCCTTTTATGTTTCATGTTTGTATATTAATACTTCAGTGGGTTAAATCAGACTACTGGGAAGACAGACAGCTCAGTGGGCTAAATCAGACTACTGGGAAGACAGACAGCTCAGTGGGCTAAATCAGACTACTGGGAAGACAGACAGCTCAGTGGGCTAAATCAGACTACTGGGAAGACAGACAGCTCAGTGGGCTAAATCAGACTACTGGGAAGACAGACAGCTCAGTGGGCTAAATCAGACTACTGGGAAGACAGACAGCTCAGTGGGCTAAATCAGACTACTGGGAAGACAGACAGCTCAGTGGGCTAAATCAGACTACTGGGAAGACAGACAGCTCAGTGGGCTAAATCAGACTACTGGGAAGACAGACAGCTCAGTGGGCTAAATCAGACTACTGGGAAGACAGACAGCTCAGTGGGCTAAATCAGACTACTGGGAAGACAGACAGCTCAGTGGGCTAAATCAGACTACTGGGAAGACAGACAGCTCAGTGGGCTAAATCAGACTACTGGGAAGACAGACAGCTCTTAATTCAAGCCTTTTACAGCAGTGGGCTAAATCAGGGTCATGCAGAGTGTTTCTTGGGAGTCTTAAACAAATCTCATTTGAAACAAAAGTATGAACCTCACACACATGGTTAGGAGCTTATAAAAAAGAAGACGCCTGTATCATACCAGATATAGAGTTGTAATGTATTACATTTTGAGTTTGCACCCCAATATTACACTTTATATACATCACAGAAGACTGAAATACAGTATAACAAAATTATCTGAAATAGAAACACCAGAATGTCTTCTGTAAAAAAAATTTTTTTTAAATGGTTTATGAAATTATGAAAAATATGAATAACATTCCACCCATGAGGCCACTAGATGGCGATTTGGTCATTTGACTGCAGGAACGGGTTTTAAGAGTTCTACCACACATTTGGCCCATATGTACTGTAGCTTTTTAAACAAATCAGAAAGTTGTTGGACAAGATTCTACACTCTAAGATTCACTTTAATGGATATCTACTGATCTTGAAACTTTTTGCGACTTGCTTGGAGTGCTCTTGGTAAATTGCTTTTGCATGTCTCTGAAACTACGTGTGTGTGTGTGTGTGTGTGTGTGTGTGTGTGTGTGTGTGTGTGTGTGTGTGTGTGTGTGTGTGTGTGTGTGTGTGTGTGTGTGTGTGTGTGTGTGTGTGTCCACGACAAACCACAGATTGGTGGCTTCTATTGGATCTCATTGGTCACATGACAGTGACTTTGTCTTCAATACCTTCGAGGTCCATGTTCTCATATGCACCCTCGTGATCTCTGCTCCTGTGGGTCACACACACACACACACACACACACACACATACTTATTAGAACACAGGCCCTACTGTAATTGCACACACACCAACATTATTTCTCTGTGGGTCACTAGTACGGGAGTTGTAGCGATGAGACAAGATAGTAGCTACTAAAACAATTGGATACCACGAAATTGGGGAGAAAAAGGGGTCAAATAAAAAAAATTAAAAAGTAGACCACAAAACAAGAGCGATTAAGTGGCATCTTACCTGAACATGTCCAGGCTGGTATCATAGCGGTCTCCATTGGTGTTGGCATACCCAGGGGTCTTCCCACACTCACATTCTTTGGTGTCAGGCCTTCATGTAATCAATAACAGATGGTAAACAGACAGTAATGCTCCCTTACATTCAGATTCAGAAGCAATTATAACGTTTTGTCAATCTCATGCCGTTGGGACTGTGGAGATGGTCAGGTGACATGGAGTCTTGGCTCACCTCGAGTCCTGACACCAGGCCTTGTTGACCAGAAACGCCACGAAGATGAGGAAGAGAAACACGGCCACAGCTATGATGCCTGTCAGCCACTGTGGCAGTGCCCGCTCCACCTTATCTTAAAGAGTCAGGACATATGGGGGAAGTCATCATTGGATACCGGTGTGTAGGTGCAATATGCAGAAATCTCTCCGTCGTTTCCTGGTTGCTAAAATTCTAATAGTTCGTCTAATTTCAGTTTATGTGACAAAACAAGATAATCATTGTACCATCTTAACTAAAATCTAATATTCTCAGCTGTTTGAGGCTAAAAGTAAAAGACACAAAAAACTAAACTTAAGAACGGGAAGCATAGAAATAGTGCACATAGAACAGATCTACAGCTTCTTATACTTGCTTTCAATGCCAGTGACAGATCTATAACTACTATTTCTATGTGAATTTGGTCATGTCACCCAAAATGTTTAATTTTGCAGCTTTAACGGTGCTCAATTAAGCAATCATTTTGATTCCTCGTGTTGTTACAGGTGCAATTGTTGCATAGAGCACTTGTTTAAAATATATATTTCATGATATCCAATTAGTAGTTATAGTCTTGTCCCATCGCTGCAACTCCCCTAAGGACTCGGGAGAACCGGAGGTCGAGAGCCATGTGTCCTCCGAAACACGACCCTGCCAAGCCGCACTGTTTCTTGACACACTGCTCGCTTAACCCGGAAGCTAGCAGCACCAATGTGTCAGAGGAAACGCCATCCAGCTGGCGACCGAAATCAGCTTGCAGGTGCCCGGCCCGCCACAAGGAGTCGCTAGTGTGCGATGTGACAAGGAAATCCCGGCCAGCCAAACCCCTCCTTTAACCCAGACGACGCTGGGCCAATTGTGCTTCACCTCATGGGTCTCCCGGTCATGTAAGTTACAGGTTGCACCTTTAAATGTTTAATTTAGACTGTATGTCTGTCACTTGTCATTCTAATGTTCTGTAATGTGATGTTTATTCTCTTGAGTTATCGTCCCAGTTGATGGGATTATTAGCATGGCAGTCAAGATAAACTCTTGAGTCACAATATTAATTTCTCCTCTGGCTGAAGGCTCTTAACTGATGGGAAACCCCAGGCAATGTGTCATTCATTTCTCAAAACTATACGCATAGCTGCAGGAAGTAGGGGTGCTAACGATGCTGCAGCACCCCCTGATAAATATAACTAAATAAAAAATACAAACATTCCCCCCACAAAATGAGTGAACTAGGCCTTTATTACTCCTGTATGAGCAGAGAAAACAACTCCATGAACCTACACATGCATTATGCTGACAGAGGGAACATGTAAATAGTAAGTAAAAGGCCAAACATTTGTTGTAAAAAAATATATTTAAATGAATGAATAGATGGTTCATTATGGAAAATTCAACCACTGATATATATATTTATATATATATATATATATATATATATATAGACGCAGTTCACCTACACTGTTATATATGTTATATATAAATATATATATATACAGTACCGGTCAAAAGTTTGGACACACCTTCTCATTCAAGGGTTTTTCTTTATTTTTACTATTTTCTACATTGTAGAATAGTAGTGAAGACATGAAAACTATGAAATAATGTAGTTAAAATCAACATTTATTTAATATTTGAGATTCTTCAAAGTAGCCACCCTTTGCCTTGATGACAGCTTTTCACACTCTTGGCATTCTCTCAACCAGCTTCAGCTGGAATGCTTTTCCAACAGTCTTGAAAGAGTTCTCACATATGCTGAGCACTTGTTGGGTGATTTTCCTTCACTCTGCGGTCCAACTCATCCCAAACCATCTCAATTGAGTTGAGGTCGGGTGATTGTGGAGACCAGGTCATCTGATGCAGCACTCCATCACTCTCCTTCTTGGTCAAATAGCCCTTACACAGCCTGGAGGTGTGTTGGGTCATTGTCCTGTTGAAAACAAATGATAGTCCCAAGCGCAAACCAGATGGGATGGCGTATTGCTGCAGAATGCTGTGGTAGCCATGCTGGTTAAGTGTGCCTTGAATTCTAAATAAATCACAGAGCGTGTCACCAGCAAAACACCCCCACACCATAAACCCCACACCCCACACCCACATCCTAAAGAAAAGATTGCACTTTTTCCTCCTTACATTTTTCCTGACAACCAAAAGCACTTATACTTAAGTATATTTAAAACCAAATACTTTTAGACTTTTACTCAAGTAGAATTTTACCGGATGACTTTCACTTTTACTTGAGTAACATTCTAATAAGGTATCCATACTTCTACTCAAGTATGAAAATTGGGTACTTTTTCCACCACTGGTCTGTTGCTTGAACTCTGTGAAGCATTTATTTAGGCTGCAATTTCTGAGGATAGTAACTCTAATGAACTTATCCTCTGCAGCAGAGGTAACTCTGGGTCTTCCTTTCCTGTGACGGGCCTCATGAGAGACAGTTTCATCATAGAGCTTGATGGTTTTTGCGACTGCACTTGAAGAAACTTTAAAAGTTCTTGAAATGTTCCAGATTGACTGACCTTCATGTCTTAAAATAATGATGGACTGTCATTTCTCTTTGCTTATTTTAGCTGTTCTTGCCATAATATGGACTTGGTCTTTTACCAGACAGAGATATCTTCTGTATACCACTCTATCTTGTCACAACACAAATGCACTTTTAACGAGGCACACCAATTAATTGAAATGCATTCCAGGTGACTACCTCATGAAGCTGGTTGAGAGAATGTGTGCAAAGCTGTCATCAAGGCAAAGGGTGGCTACTTTGAAGAATCTCAAAGAAAAAATATATTTTGATTTGTTTAACACTTTGGTTACTACATGATTCCATATGTGTTATTTCATAGTTTTGATATCTTCACTATTATTCTACAATGTGAAAATAGTAAAAGTAAATAAAAACTCTTGAATGAGTAGGTGTTCTAAAATTTTGGACCGGTAGTGTATATATAGTATATTTTATGCTCCCCACTCTTATCAACAGTGAGTTGGAACAGCATGCAGTCACATAAGGCAGCTATTTCTTTATGTAGGCTACTATAAACTTCAAATGTAACCATTAGTTTCAGTTCTTACCTATTTGAGCTGTGACTACTCCCAAAGTCAGCATCAGCCATATAACCACAGTATGATCTCTCCCCATTGTTGACTCTGTTAAATCCACAAAATGTTGTTTTTAGATCCCAAAATGGCCTTGTGAGCAACTCTTCGGAATAGGTTTGTTCTATGTAGCTCAGTTGTGTTTTTTGGCATGTAAAGAACACACAGCCTGGCACAGTATTCGGTTAATGATTAACCCATGACAAACAACTGGTGATGATTCGGTAATAATCGCTATAACCTCGTGTTTTATTTATTGATTTCGTTCAGAGATTGACATTTGTAGGCCATCCATCTATTAACAGAAAATATGCAAATATTTGTATTATTTCAGATGTGCAAATGAATCTCTCTGTCCTACAAAAGTACACATAATTAGAGAACATTTGACTTATTAGGTCCACTTCAATACATAACACTTGGTACAGGGGATTTTCCACTATAGTGACCAGGAAGTAGACTATATAAACACACTCCAATAGCAGCTCAGTGGAAACACACAAAAACCTAGAGAATAAATATTCATCTCTGAAGAAGGACTTTGGCTTGGTTAGTGTCTCATGACCACACTTCTAATATGTCACTGGAGGTTCTAGTTGAAAAGAACCGTGGAACTCAGTTTTTGCCCACTAAGGAGTTACCACTTGACAAAATCTACTTTTTTTATAGTAAACTATATTAGCCTGAGTTAAACAGCCCTCTCCTGCTTAATTTATAATTCTAACATGATTTAGAGTTGTATACTATGATGATTTTTTATCAGAAAACTATAGTTTACGATATCTCATTGAAAAGGTGAACTTGACAATGCGCCAGAATGACTGACATAAGGCAACAAGGGAGCTGACTTTGCAGTCAAAGTTGACGCTTAGCAGAGCCATACTTTTGTACTTTCAGTAGTTACTGTAGCCTGCATGGGTATAGTTGGTGCAGTGGGCTTCACATGGGTGCATATTGTTATTTCAGGCATGACGGGGAAAATGTAAAAGGCTGGATTAGTAGAGCAGAAAGGGGGATGTGCTGGAAGGTTAGTGGACACACCCCCTCTGGACTCCAGGGACACATGATGAGCGTGTGTGTGTCTGTCCATCCGCCTGTCTGTCTGTCAGTTTATACAGTCCATCAGTACTAGGCTTTGTCCTAACCTTAGCACCAGCCAAATTAGCAGGTCCCTTTCAGCCAACCCCGCCCTCTCATTAACACCCCCCCCCCCTCTCTCTTTCTCTCTCTCCCTCACACACACCTCAGGGGAGTAGGTTGGCAATGATGTCAGATAGCGACCCTGAGAGCCAGTAGTAGCGTCTCTCCCCACTGTCCCGTTACCTGCTGAGAACCAGCCCTCAGTTCTGTTCTCTGGAGAGAACACAACTCTCATATGACCCATCCCATCCATCCCATCAACCACACACAGAGGCAGGGAGGGATGGGAGGGGGCCTTAAATTGATTTCTCCCCCTGTCTATCTAGTTATCTCCAGCCATAAAGAGGTTTTATTTTGTTATCTGTCTGTAACACTGGTTTTTGTTTGAAAGGCACAAATGGCAACCTATTCAGTGCACTACTATTGACACGGGCCCATAGGGCTCTGGTCAAAAGTAGTGCACTATGTAGGGAATGGGGGGCCATTTGGAACGCATCCCAGATTGGCTCCTGGCTGCTCTGACTGCTCTCTCACTGTCTTCTTATGGGAGAAGGGTTCTAAGAGTTAAAAAGAGGCAAGAATCCGTGGTGATTTTGCTGAGTTAAAGTGTCTCGATTCAATCCATTATTTCAATGGAGGGAACTCGTTCTCATACTCAATACGCTTGAGTGGACATAATGCCATGAATGTGAAATGAACATAATTAATCTATATACACCAGAGTGGTTTTTATGGATGGGGCTGATGTTTTGTTAAAATCTGGAAGGCCTTATTCTGAGTGTTACCCTGAAAGCAATACATAATTGGTAGATAAGTGTGGCACAGACCTGTAATTAATATTGTTGGATCGCTGTTGCAAGTATAAAGATATGACATTTGGTGTGCGTGCGCGTGTGTGCGTGCGTGTGTGTACAGTGCCTATAAAATTTCCATTGCACACCAGCCTAAATTAATTTCTATACATACAGTGCATTTGGAAAGTATTCACACCCTTTGACTTTTTCCACATTTTGTTACATTTACAGCCTTATTCTAAAATGGATCAAATAAAATAAAAATGCTCATCAATCTATACACAATACCCCATAATGACAAAGCAAAAAGGATTTTTAAGAAATGTTAGCAAATTTATTACAAAGTAATACAGGCACTTTGCTATGAGACTAAGGTCCCACGGTTGACAGTGCACATCAGAGCAAAAACTAAGCCGTGAGTTCGAAGGAATTCTCCGTAGAGCTCCGAGACAGGACTATTTCGAGGCACAGATCTGGGGAATGGTACCAAAACATTTCTGCAGCATTGAAGGTCCCCAAGAACAGTGGCCTCCATCATTCTTAAATGGAAGAAGTTTGGAACCACCAAGACTCTTCCTAGAGCTGGCCCGCACGGCCAAACTGAGCAATCGGGAGAGAAGGGCCTTTGTTCAGGGAGGTGACCAAGAACCCAATGGTCACTCTGACAGAGCTCCAGAGTTCCTCTGTGGAGATGGGAGAACCTTCCAGAAGGACAACCATATCTGCAGCACTCCACCAATCAGACCTTTATATTTATGGTAGAGTGGCCAGATGGAAGCCACTCCTCAGCAAAAGGCAAATGACAGCTCGCTTGGAGTTTGCCAAAAGGCACCTAAAGGGCTCATGGTGGTGGCATATGTGGGGATGTTTTTCAGCAACAGGGCCTGGGAGACTAGTCATAATCGAGGGAAAGATGAACGGAGCAAAGTACAGAGAGGTCCTTGATGAAAACTTGCTCCAGAGAGCTCAGGACCTCAGACTGGCGTGAAGTTTCACCTTCCAACAGGACAACGACAATGGCACACAGCCAAGACAACGCATGAGTGGCTTCGGGACAAGTCTCTGAATGTCCTTGAGTGTCCCAGCCAGAGCCCGGACTTGAACTCGATCAAACATCTCTGGAGAGACCTGAAAATAGCTGTGCAGTGACGCTCCCCATACAACCGAAAGAGCTTGGGAGGATCTGCAGAGAAGAATGGGAGAAACTCCCTAAATACAGGTGTGCCAAGCTTGTAGCGACATATCCAAGAAGACTCGAAGCTGTAATCACAAAGGAGCTTCAACAAAGTACTGAGTAAAGGGTCTGAATTCTTATGTAAATTTAATATTTCATTTTTTTTATCCACTTGCAAACAATTCTAAAACCCTGTTTTTGCTTTGTCATTATGAAATATTGTGTGTAGATTGATGAGGGAAATTTTTTTTGAATCAATTTTAGAATAAGGCTGTAATGTGGAAAAAGTCAAGGAGTTGGAATACTTTCTGAATACACTGTAGCTACAGAACATAATCCACGTCTTTTATGTGAAGGCCTCTGAAATATAAACCTGTGTTTGTTTAATCTCTGTGTTTGCCTGTGTCATTATAGTGGGGGTGAGACAAGTGCACAGTTGCTGTGTAAATACTGGGGTGATGTAGCACCTCACTCATTGTGTATTTGTGTCATTACTTCCTTAAGGGCCAGTTCCCTGGACATACAAATTAAACCTAGTCCTGGACTAAAAATGAATCCCAATGGAAAATCTCTATTGAAAGTGCCTTTGAATTGTGGACTAGTCTTTATCTGGGTCCTTTGTGTGCAGTATGAGATCAATGTAGTCCTTCTTAACAAAGAATATATACCCACATATACACCCATAATATGTACCAACATATATACACATAATATGTACATAATATGTACTCACATATACACACATAATATATACCCACACATACACACATAATATATACCTACATATACACACAATATATACACATAATATATACCCACATATACACACATAATATATACCTACATATACACACAATATATACCCACATATACACACACAATATATACCCACATATACACACATAATACTGTATATACACCCATAATATATACCCACATATACACACATAATATATACCCACATATATACACATAATATGTACTCACATATACACACATAATATATACCTACATATACACACATAATATACACCCACATATACACACATAATATATACCCACATATACATACATAACATATTCCTACTTATGAACTGAATGGTTCGAGCCCTGAATGCTGATTGGCTGAAAGCCGTGGTATATCAGACAGTATACCATGGGTTTGACAAAAGATGTATTTTTACTGCTCTAATTTCGTTGGTAACCAGTTTATAATAGCAATAACGCACCACGGGGGTTTGTGATATATGTCTATTATACCACGGATAAGGGCTGTCTCCTAGCACTCCTCGTTGCGTCGTACATAACAACAGCCATTGGCCATATACCACACTCCCTCTGGCCTTATTGCTTAAATATACACATATAATATTTACCCACATATACACATATATTTACCCACATATACACATATAATATTGACCCATATGCTCATATTTTTGTGTGATATACTAGTTTACTTACAATCAGAGCCATTTATAAAGAGACAGTATATCTCTGCTTCTAACCATTAGGCTCTTTTCCCATGTTCTCCTGAAATTAAAATGATGCCCGTAGACCGCGATGGGAACTGGTGATGCGTCAGTATTTCACACACACCCCTTCATTCCCTACGGGACCAGTACCCTAACCTCTCAGTCTCTGATGGCTTTTTCATTGGCTGTGATTCTTATCAGTCATCTGCACCATCGCTCCACTCATCATAGAGCTGTAATCAGGACATACTGCATACCCAGTGCCCCCTTAAATACCTTCTAGCTCCACTCTATCACAATCCTATTAGTGGATAATAACAATAGTGGTCAATTCATATGGTGGGAACACGAAGGTTACATTTGACCCATTGCATCTCATCTGAAGAGGCATCTATCCTGATTGTGGGGTCTGTCTGTGGATGGATTATTCAATGATGATAGGCCATGGCATCTTTAGGGATTGGAATTTCAAATGGTGGGAACTGCCCTAAAAATGGGTTGATATTCAATTGGCATTTTTAATGGATAGTTTTGGGGGTTGGGGTCAACATAAAAAAAATATAATAAAAAATAAATAAAATTCCTTCCTCATACCAATTCCTTCCATGTACTGTATCTCTATTTGAAAACCAATTTGGAGTAGGCATAAATTATACTACTGCCATTGAAATATACTGGAATTCAATCAAACTCATGCACCGAACAATGTTTACACCATGTCTTTGTTTGCAAACTACTGCCCATGCAGATTGCAGACAGGCCTCTAATTCACAAAATGGGAAGCATCTTCCTGTGAGGGTTCTACCCACATATCCTATAATTCACTATGATTCTATACGTAGTTCTATGGGTCCACCTGGTTGATTTTAATACTTTTATGTTTCAGAAATGTTTCAAGTAAAATACTTATCTAATAGATGATGGACAAATATAACATGAATTGGAAACGATTAGCACAACAGCACACGATTGTCAAGTTCTTTTTCTCCATTTTATTTTATTTTGTGGTTTCATTACAATTCTCTGAGAAATAACATTGCATGTATTTATAGATGGAAAGGTTTTATCCTACAAAATAACAACTTCATATTGAATACATCATAGAATTAAAAGGTACCAATTCTGGTTACTCAATAGTATGCTGAAATAGCATGTACATTATGTTAAATACAGTGGTAAAACACTTCCTTTATGAATGTTATCAATAAAAGATAAATGAAAGAAGTGAATGTGTAAAAATAGGATCAACTCAATGTACCGTGGTTACAGGGAAAGAAGCAGTTGAAAAAATGTTCCATTGTCCGTTTTATGTACACTTAGAGTGGAATGCTTGTACCTGTCTTTAAATATCTTTAGATACAGAGATATTATAATGTTGTTTTATTGTTCTGTTATTGGACAGGAATCATTTCCTCCTTTGTTTTGGCTCTCAGTTAACTTGAATGGTGTGTGTGTGAACTTCGAATGGTGTGTTTGTGTGTGCACTTGCGTCGTACTTATAATCTCAATTACATTTTGTATGGTAAATGTTGCAACCATGTGGTTTATGTGAATATCACATTAACAAGTAGACTTTTAAACATTTTGTTCTCCTCCCAACATTGACAGCCACACTGAGATCTCACACTTTTTTTTGTCTTGACCGATTATCGGTTATTATCAGTTATCTCACTGAATAACTATTTGTGCTGGGGATTAACTGTGCCATCCAACAACTAATGAGGTGATCTTCAAGAAAACAATTTCTGGACTTCAGGTCTGGACATTATTATTTGATAAACCCCAAATGTTAGGTTCTAAAGGAACTCAAATGAACTTCAGCGGACCCTAAAATGAAGACAAGTCACTTACATTTAGTAGTCTGTAGTACTTAAGAACACAGTTCTCATTCTTGTTTAGAGTCAAGCAGTGTACCTACACAAACTTTCACCTTAGACAAGAAAAGGTATCATTTTGCAATTTCAGGCCTTTTTCCAGAAACACCTTCACTGTTTTTAAATATTTTCTTCATTTTCAACTTAGTTTGTACTTTCATGACTTCCAAATCCATCACCTGCTTACAACAGCAGCTGGGACATGTTCCACCAGAGAACACACCCTCCTCTGGATTGGACAATAACAGACAGAGCCATTGAGCGAAACAGGAAGAAGAGAAAGAGCAAATCTGTACACAACACAAATGCATCACCATTCGACACACCCCATTGACCCCTCTCTACCCAGGTGGAAAAATGCTCCAAATCGCCAACCTCCTGCTTCTCACATTGTCTATTTTCTTCTCCACATAGGCAAAATGCTGAGTCATCTGTGGTTGTGTTCGTCCATATGGAGTCCAGAGTGAGGATGGAGAACCCTGGAGGTTTGCGTCCGAGACTCGACGGACGAGTCCTGGTCCTCGGTGTAGCAGTCGGGACTCCCATCCCCTCCCAGAAGACTCCCGCAGCTGGAGTTGCTGGATGACAGCATGCCCTGGAGGAGCTCCTCCCGGACCAGGCTCTCCTCATGGCCCTCGGGAGCCCAGGCCCCCTCAGCACCACTGCCGCCCCCCACCACACCTTCCTGGTCGTCCAGTAGCTTGGCCAGGAAGTTGATGTACTTCATGGCCAGTCGGAGGATCTCGTTTTTGGAGAGCTTCTTATCGGGCGGGTGGGTAGGGATGAGCTGGCGGAGGTCAGCGAACGCGCCGTTCACGTTCTGCTGGCGCCAACGCTCACGGCTGTTGGTGAAGATCCGTCGCACAATTTTAGGCTGTGAGCCTGAGAGGGGGAGGAGGAGAGGGTGTTAAATACTGTAGGTATTCTGATGTGTTTGATAATACACTGTCTGCATACACCAGCAGTATGTACAGTATAGTTGAATCAGATGTGTTAGAGCTGGGCTGGAACAAAAGCTTGCACTGTGGCCTTCCAGAACCTGAGTTTGTCATCCCCATTCCCTACATGCCCTTTCCTTCTGTCTAAAGACCACCAACCCAGATGTCAGCTCTCTGTGTTAAACCACACTTTAATGGTATGACAGTTAGACTTGATGCAGCACTTTACAAGTTGTCAGTCTCTCTGTATTCCTGTTGCAGCTTTTCTCTTTAAAATGACTATTGTCCAGAAACTCCCTTCACCCCTTTGCACCCTGACAGTTTAATGCAATATCCAGAGCAAAATGTGGATAGACATAATTATTAAAATCTAAAATACTCTTACCATTATCATCGTTGATTTCAATCTCATAAGGCGCGGGTCGTCGTTTGATCCGATGGCTGGGGTACATGCCATACTGTTCTGTCTCGCCACCATAGCCACTAGAGAAAGATGTAAAAGTGTGGAATTAGACCACACATTAATATATCTATAGACTTTTATACTGGTGATTTTGTTGGACATAACTATGACAGTTACTATAGGCCTACGCATTTCCATTTGCAAAGTAAGAAATGAAAAACGCAAAGCATTTATAATAAGACATCATTATTATTATTACTATTTAATATCCAATAATAATAATGAAAACAATTTAAATCGGAATGCACATTTCAGGCCTAAACTTGGGATAGACCTAGGCTACATAAATCCAATACATATCCAACAATAATTGCGCTGACCCACAGCATAAACATCTCAAGACCACGCACATCATTTGGACATAAAAACATTACCAAACGGTTAGTATGCCTTACCTGTTCATGGTGGCGAGTGGTTGAGCAAAGTTACTGTACAGCATCGCTCGTGCAGGGAGAGGGAAGGCGAGCGGGCTCAACTGCACCATTCGAGTTTCGCTCAACAACGGGTCCCGGGAATCCAGTGGCAGGGGTATCTGCGGTCTGCACAGTTCCGTGGTCTGTACCTTGTGGTTAATGTCTGCCGTCTGCTCCCTAGCGTTTATATCCACCGGTCCTCCTCCCCTGGCCAATTCGATAACCGGTACTAACTTTTTTAGCTCGCTGTGGTACGCCGTTTCCTTGGAAACGCCATTAATGAAGATAGTCCCGTTGCAGTGCTCCCTGGCGACGCGCTTCCTCTCAGCTGAGTCCCCCGACGCCGCAGTCGTGTTTTCCTGTGTCTCGCTAACAGCTTCGCCCCCTTCCCCACTGACACGACCTGTTATGGAAGTAGTCAGGCTGTCGTGCTGTGGGGACTTGCACCCATTGACAATAGGACTGAGATGCCTAAATTCTGGTTTCCGTTTTTCCATCATTTCAACTGCTATTCGATAGATTCGACCGTGCGTAAAAATGCATGAAATAGCCTAGTAAAAACGCAAAGGCTTAAATGGTAGGCTTTTCCGAGATTGACTGAGTTGAGCATCGAAAAGACCCCACTCATCTGGCGATATTAATCCTTGATGTCACCTGCAAAAACAAGATAGCTTTTATGCTTATGCTTTATTGTTATGAATATACAATTTTTCTAATGAATAAACTCATTTTTCTAATGAGTATACAAAAATGCAGACTCCTGCGGTCGCGACACTGCGGGTCCAGTACTGTCAACCCGCGCACCCCACCTCATCAACCAATTCAGCAGGCAGATAGCTGCATCCATTCATTTGCTCTTGGTCTAGAGGTGGGTGCGTAGGCCTATACTATCAACGTGTTCAACTGTTTGAGCACACTGTTGCATTACTGCTGCCCTTGTCAATTACAGGCTATAAACCAATTAACTATTTTGAATGCACTCTTGTAGTCCATCAGATCGGAAATACCATATCACATGACATGGCTACTACTTTAGAGAATAGTATAGTTTTTAAAACAATTGTTGTTCTATTTGGCCTGCACATAAAAGATAAATAAAGAATGTAACATAGCTGGCTTTGTTCTAAGTGGTACTCCACGTTCACGTGACCCTGACCTTATAAGCTGCTATTAACTGGCAGGGAGGATAACAATTCTGATAACGCACAGGTTTTAACAGGGAGGGGTCCTAATCATTCCACATTGTGGCATTTGCCCAACAATCGTCGCGCTGTTAAACGGAAGCGATATCTCTGCGTGGCTATTTAAAATATATATATATATTTTATTTGGGATTTTTAGACAATTGTCTAAATCAACAAACAAAAAAGTATATATTTTTTTAAGTGTCCACGCAGAGATATCGCTTCCGTTTAATGTCTATTACAGACAATAGACTTAGACAAAATACAATAGACAACATTTCACATACATGGATCCCCTAAATTAAACATCAATATAATTAGCCTTTGTCTTTCGCTGGATCATTATCGTTATAATATAGCAGCCTATACCACACTCATATTCATTAAGTTGCAAATGATAACCGCTGTCACTCTTGAGCACATATTTTTCAATTGAGCTCATAATTCTTCGTTCATTGTCTTTTTCTTTTGAATGTATTTTATTTGATATATTCTTACTTTGTTGCTTGAGCATAACTTAGTTTCAAATGAAATGTTATTTCTTCCCATGCTGCTAAATGTTATTTCTTCCCATGCTGCTAAATGTTATTTCTTCCCATGCTGCTAAATGTTATTTCTTCCCATGCTGCTAAATGTTATTTCTTCCCATGCTGCTAAATGTTATTTCTTCCCATGCTGCTAAATGTTATTTCTTCCCATGTTGCTAAATGTTATTTCTTCCCATGCTGCTAAATGTTATTTCTTCCCATGCTGCTAAATGTTATTTCTTCCCATGCTGCTAAATGTTATTTCTTCCCATGCTGCTAAATGTTATTTCTTCCCATGTTGCTAAATGTTATTTCTTCCCATGCTGCTAAATGTTATTTCTTCCCATGCTGCTAAATGTTATTTCTTCCCATGCTGCTAAATGTTATTTCTTCCCATGTTGCTAAATGTTATTTCTTCCCATGCTGCTAAATGTTATTTCTTCCCATGCTGCTAAATGTTATTTCTTCCCATGCTGCTAAATGTTATTTCTTCCCATGCTGCTAAAGGAATAAGTGTTTTTCACAACCAATATTGTTTTGGTTATGGCTCGTGCGCTTAAAAGGTAATGACAATAACAGGGTATAGAGTACGTTTTTGCGTCGTTTATTTTAGGCTATCATTCATTATTAACTTATGGTTTTGAACGTTTGAACCGAATCGAATCAGGTTTTAGAGTGCACAAAATGTGAGGCGAAAACCTTTTCATTCCATAGCCAAACTGTGTAGATAGACCTTGGCTTCACACATTTTTACAGAAACAGAGTGGTCATTTTCTGTTTCACAATAGCCTATAAAGATGTAGAGATTAATAACATATTTAGACTGGGCCTACATAACGAATATATTAGGCTATTGCTCCGTAACCTATATCAGAATGAAATTATCATCCACCAATTATTCTTAGCCTATAGCCTTCCCTAAGTGTGTGGATATTGGAAATTGACTGAGGATATGTTGCTAAACGAATAAAAAAGGAAAATGTCGAAGCCTATTATATTGGTAGATAAAGTGAACGCCAAATCGACAGGCAAACTGCTGTATTTCCCTTGACGGAGAAACAAATTGGCCTGCATTTTCAATAAGAAATAGGAACGAACAATGATAAACAATTTTCTATATTTCCATTACAGATAACATATCCACACCAACAACAAATATGACTTGATAATGCCTATTTGGGTGTGCTGTCCTTACCATAGCCGGAGTGTTGTTGATAGAGTATGTGTGGAGCCATTTTGTCGAGGGTCGTCCATGTCTGAGGTTTTAGATTCACTGACGTACTGTGTGGAAACTGGAAGTGAGGTTTTATATAATTCCACATCATGTCCAGTGTGGCGCTTAGTGTGGGGAACGAGCTGAACACCGGTGCAATGTGGTGACGAGAGATAAGGGCGCGCAGTTGCGCCCCCTTAACCATTATTTATACAATGATTCATTATTATTTGACGTTTTATCGAGGGCAAATGGGAGGACATTTTTTGTTGTTGTCTTATAGGCCTATTGAGAATGGATATGCACTGAAATATAGGCTAAGCGGGAAATTTGAAAGGAAAACATCCCATGTGCCTTGTAAAATGCTCCAAGGCTTAGTCCAAAATTAATTATAGAGCAATGGGGCGTATTTAAAATCATATCCGTGAAGATTTTGACTTGAGAAAAATACTATTAGGATGTGTTTGTTTTGACTAATATTTTAACCTTTTATGACGGAGAATAACTAAACAGTGCGTGCTAAAATCATTAATGAATTTGAATAAAATAATGCGACATGTACAATTAATAGCATTGGTTTTCTAAATGTATTTCTGATAATATTATATTGTGCAACAATGATAATGAATGAATTCTCTGTCATTTGGATCAAACTCTTAAGTTAATGCATTTGACAACACCCAGAACACTGTCAATCAATTATCTCTAACAAGTGTCTCTTGGGCCAGATATTCAATATTCACACGAGAGGTTTGCATGAAAAACCTCAATTGAAACAGCATAGCTTACACCTGGTAACCTACCTTGCCAATTATGGTTATCATTATTATTTAGCTGTGATGTAGTCTATTCTTATAGCTAAATAGTCTATATGAAATAAACATATAGATCTACAGAGAAAAATAGTAGGCTAAATCAGCTAAATTATCAGAAACCTTTATCTTGCTTTGTTCATTTTGCAGGGGTTGCAGTCATTACCGAGGTAAAGACAGATTCAGGTTGGATATGCATTCGCCTGTAGTTTTCCTTACGTCCACCAACAGCAGCTAGGGACCGTCAACAAAGTGACAATTCAAATGTTCAAATTTCAATAGCTCTTTTAACCATTACTCTTACAACATTCAAAACTGGTTCTAGCTAACCCGATGGCATAGACACACACATAGCTTTTTGGTTGTGACCTACTGATTTAAAAAAAGGTTCAGAATGTACACTCAGCGGGCCTACACATTGCACCCCCTTTAGTTTGTCCATTTTCATCTCATGCAATTTTACATTAATTTTCTATGTATCTAATTTCTGGACTTCCCCCCCGCCTTGATGGAGGTGTCCATGGACAAACTAAAGGGTGTGCAATATAGAAGGGTGGACAGTGGACATTCTGAACCTTGTTTGAAGTCAGTAGGTCACATGACCAAGGAGTTATTGAAATTCAAATGTAAAAAAAAAGTTTGTACTTTGTTTACGCTCTCTAACTAATTCAACTAGGAATACAAAATGTCTTTACCCCAGTGCAGTCTTTAGTTTACAGGGTCCCGGATGCCTTTGGAAACTTGGCAAAATTAGGTGTAAAACTCACAGGACCACCTCGCCGACGGAGATTTGGTGGTATCAGTGCGCCAGCAACCTGCAGGGTTATCCATCAAAGCAGGAGGCGAGACACTCGATGTGGGTATGGTGCGGTACAGTATACTGTTTGCTCAGAGATGCAAGCTTGGGTCCAACATTAGGTGTATTTTAGGCCTACATGTCTCCTTTGTCCTTAGGCCTACCATTTTCGATCCCATGTTTCAAAGTAGTGTTTGGGGGTAAATCTCAAAGACATATGCCGACATTAAATGAATATTCAATAATCAGTAAGCCTAGTGAACAGAACAAGTATCTAAATATATATGCGTGAGTCTATTTGAAATATATATATTTTCTAGCAGATTGGCTAATTAGCTTATGTCAGACATTCAAAAGATGTCTAACATTTAGGCCTGGAAAAAAAGAAAAACTGCTGAAATATTTCCTTCTGTCCTCTGTTCTTTGTCAACGCAGCTCCCTCTGTCACGACCAGAGAAAAACAGTGTGGTCACGGCTCATGACCACCAACATGCATCCTGTCAGTATCCAAGTCCAAGCGTCACACAATGTAAACTACCGTAGCAGGCGAAAAAACACATTCTAAACCCAGAGGTGCAACATCGTGAGACTTCCGGGAACGCTTGTGAAACAGACCATATAGGCCAGGTTTGGGGTTTGAGAAGTGAAAAATTAATAATTAGTTTATTGTGCCTTTATATTCTCGAAATATAAAGGCACAACATAGATAAGAGCCAATGTCTTAAGTAGTTTAATTACTCCAACCTCGTGAAAGTGATAAACTTACATTTTTATTTTCGTCAAAAACAACTTTATATTAACGTGTTTCAGCGCATGAGTTTAGTTAGCTAACGTCGCCATGACATCGCCTACACGTGCGATCGTGGATTTCTATTGGATATGCACTTTCTACCTATCGTCATACTGTATCGCCTTTGGTAAACAAATGTATATAAAAAAAGAGACGCCTGAGCGGAGTAACCACATCAGTTTTTCACGGGGTATTTCAGAAGCCAATGAATGTGAATTCCTATGTTATGCTTTAACGTCCTCTGCTGGTCATTGGCTGGCATCACAAGAAAATGTATCTTGGAGCCCTAAATGTCAATACCCGCTCTCGCGGTCTCTCTCACACAGGCTTGTAGAGTGGAAAAGCACCCCAAAAAGTTAATAAGTTGCCACAGTTTTTAGTAGGCTACATCTCTCTCACATTTTCTACTTCTTGTTTTTCTCTCTCCCCTCTCAAAATTCAGTTCAACAGAATGCACACATAAATGTCTAGAGGAGATAACTCACCCCTATCTGATATATTTACTGCAGTGTCATCCTCCACATAAAACACCCTTTCTGCCAGTCGCATTCTGTTAAAGGTCCCCAAAGCACACACATCCCTGGGTCACTCTTTTCAATTCGGCTGCAGCTAGCGACTGGAACGAGCTGCAACAAACACTCAAACTGGACAGTTTTATCTGAATCGCTTCATTCAAAGACTCAATCATGGACACTCTTACTGACAGTTGTGGTTGCTTTGTTGTCTCTACCTTCTTGCCCTTTGTGCTGCTGTCTTTGCCCAATAATGTTTGTACCCTGCATGTAGCCTATTTTTTAAATATTATTTTTTATTTAACTGAGCAAGAACAAATTCTTACTTACAATGACAGCCTAGGAACAGTGGGTTAACTTCCTTGTTCAGGGGCAGAACAACAGATTTTTACCTTGTCAACTCAGGGATTTGATCTACCAACCTTTTGGTTACTGACCCAATGCTCTAATCACACCTGCAGCCCCAAGTAATTAGAGCGTTGGGCCAGTAACCAAAAGGTTGCTGGATCGAATCCCCGAGCTGACAAGGTAAACATCTGTCGTTCTGCCCCTGAACAAGGCAGTTAACACACTGTTCCCCGGTAGGACTTAATTGTTAATAAGAATTTGCTCTTAACTGACTTGTCTAGTTAAATAAAGGTTAAATAAAACTTTTTTTTAAAATAACATCTTTAAAAGGCCTATTTTTCTCCCTTGTCGTGCTTATGTCCATATCACCCTTCAACACACGCAGGGGCATCATTTCAGCTAAACCTGCCAGGGCAGCGTTTCCCAAACTTGGTTTCCCAAACGTTTTGTTTTTTGCCCTAACACTACACAGCTGATTCAAATAATCAACTCATCATCAAGCTTTGATTATTTGAATCAGGTGTGTAGTGTTAGGGAAAAAAACAAAACGTGCACCCCTTGGGGTATGTCATGACAAATAGTGTCAGATTTTGGAGATCATTACAGCCAAAATTACTTTATTATCATTCCTGCTATGTAAACAAAGCTTATTTCTGCAACAATATCGCTGTTTAAGATTAAAACACTACTTGGACCTACTTTTGGGTACCCTAACATGTCAACAACGGAAACATGGCTCACTCGAGACACGCTATCTGAGTCGGTACAGCCACCTGGTTTCTTCACGCATCGCGCCGACAGAAACAAGCATCTCTCTGGTAAGAAGAAGGGCGGGGGTGTATGCCTTATGATTAACGAGATGTGGTGTGATCAGAACAACCTACAGGAACTCAAGTCCTTTTGTTCACCTGACTTAGAATTCCTCACAATCAAATGCTGGCCGACCGCATTATCTACCAAGAGTTTTAAGTTCCTCGGCGTACACATCACGGACAAACTGAATTGGTCCACCCTCACAGACATCGTGGTGAAGAAGGAGCAGCAGCACCTCTTCAACCTCAGGAGGCTGAAGAAATTCGGCTTGTCAACAATCCTGTCGGGCTTGGTACGGCAGCTGCTCCGCCCACAACCGTAAGGCTCTCCAGAGGGTAGTGAGGTCTGCACAACGCATCACCGGGGGCAAACTACCTGCCCTCCAGGACACCTACACCACCCGATGTCACAGGAAGGCCAAAAAGATCCTCAAGGACAACAACCACCCGAGCCACTGCCTGTTCACCCCGCTATCATCCAGAAGGCGAGGTCAGTACAGGTGCATCAAAGCTGGGACCGAGAGACTGAAAAACAGCTTCTATCTCAAGGCTATCAGACTGTTAAACAGCCAACAAGTGGCTGCTGCCAACATACTGACTCCAGCCACTTTAATAATGGAAAAATTGATGTAATCAATTTATCACTTGCCACTTTATATTAAATAATGTTTACTTACCCTACATTACTCATCTCATATGTATATACTGTACTCTATACCATCTACTGCATCTTGCCATCTTGATGTAATGTATCACTAGCCACTTATATGATATAATGTTTACATACCCTACATTACTCATCTCATATGTATATACTGTACGCTAAACCATCTACTGCATCTTGCCATCTTGATGTAATTAAATGTATCACTGTTACAGGAATTATATTCCTATATGTTTTAATACCCAATTAAAATTAAACACTCTGTCAATCCCTAAGAATTTGTAAGACTCTTATTTGCATAAAATGGACAGAGACCAGTCTCAAAATCAACCAGCAGCGTTTATTCTCGAGAGTACTGAACATGATACAGTTTACCACAGGTTATAAACTGAAAATGACGTCATTCTTTTTCAAACTGTCCCGTCTCTTCTTCACCCTGGTACAAAGGCTGTATAGTTCTCAAGCCTTCCCACATCGTCTCAACTAATTTAGATAATTTATGACCGAGCCAAGGTCTGCCTGTGTAGATAAGCATTCTAGCCAGTCTGGCGATAAGTTCATTCATTTCTACCAAGGAACAGACAGTCATTGTTCTACTTCTTGATTATAATTACACACATTATATTCAGTACTAGGATAAAAAAGAAAATTCATACATATACAGTAACATAATAGTATTCTGATTAGTCCTGATTGAAATGTATACATAATTAGTCATTATTGATAAAAAAAATCCCTTAACAATCACTAGCCACTTTATATAATGTTCTCATACCCCACATTACTCATCTCATATGTATATACTGTACTCTATACCATCTACTGCATCTTGCCATTTTGATGTAATGTATCACTAGCCACTTATGATATAATGTTTACATACCCTACATTACTCATCTCAAATGTATATACTGTACGCTATACCATCTACTGCATCTTGCCATCTTGATGTAATGTATCACTAGCCACTTTAAACAATGCCGCTTTAAATGTTTTCATACCCTACATTACTCATCTCATATGTATATGCTGTACTCTATACCATCTACTGCATCTTTGCCTATGCCGTTCGGACATCACTCAATCATATATTTTTATGTACATATTCATATTCATTCCTTTACACTTGTGTGTATACGGTAGTTGTGAAATTGTTAGATATATTACTTGTTAGATATTACTGCATGATTTTTGAACATATTCTAGTCTGTGCTAGCAAAACAGTCCTGTAGCATACATCTGACCACTTCCGTATTGAGCGAGTCGCTGGTGCTTCCTAGTTTAGTTTTGGCTTGTAAGCAGGAATCAGGAGGATAGAATTATGATCAGATTTGCCAAATGGAGGGCGAGGGAGAGCTTTGTACACGTCTCTGTGTGTGGAGTAAAGGTGGTCTAGTTTTTTCCCACTCTAGTTGCATGTGACAGGCTGGTAGAGATTAGGTCAATTGGATTTAAGTTTTCCTGCAATAATGTAATCGGCCACTATGTGCAAATCAGTTTCATTCATACACTGGCTCATCTGTAAATAGCCCATCCAACTACCTCATCCCCATACTATATTTATTTATTTATCTTGCTCCTTTGCACCCCAGTATCTCTACTTGCACATTCATCTTCTGCACATCTACCATTCCAGTGTTTTAATTGCAATATTGTAATTACCTCGGCACCATGGTGTCACGCCCTGACCTTAGAGAGCCTTTTTATTTCTCTATTTGGTTAGGTCGGGGTGTGATTTGGGTGGGCATTCTAGTTTTTCTATTTCTTTGTTGGCCGGGTATGGTTCCCAATCAGAGGCAGCTGTCTATCGTTGTCTCTGATTGGGGATCATACTTAGGCAGACGTTTTTCCACCTTTGGTTTGTGGGATCTTGTTTGTGTCTAGTTGCTTTCTGCACTGCATGTAGCGGTACGTTAGGGTGTATTTTTTTTTGTGTCATTTAAAGATAGACTAATTGTTTTCATGCACATTTTTTCACTTGAGAAATACTACACCAAAGATCTTAGATGTAAAATTGTGCGCCTAAGATCTCCTCTGAAAAAATGTCAATTAATGACCGATTTCTTGAGTTATTTTAGATTAATTCAGACTATTTTGAGGAAGAGAATATTGGGTACAGGGTCTCAAAATGGCCAAACAGTACTATTGCCATTTTATTCTCATTTTTCAAGCGAAGGGAGCATTTTAAGGGAGTATGCTAGCCGAGTTAGGCTAGATGCCAGCCAAACTGAAGCATGCTGACACCTTAACCCACCGTGGGTGTGGGTGTGTGTGTAAGCAGGGTCAGACTTGGGTTCTACTTGGATGACAGACCGCCTGGGAATACCAGGGTACATATTCATGAAGCGTCTCAGAGTAGGATCTAGTTTTTCCATTTGCATCATAATTAATAAGATTAAGATGGACAGAGGAGACCTGATCCTACTCTGATAAGCATTAAAAGGGGTCTCGTTATGTAAACCTTTCCTCTTTTTTCTCTCTCTTTCACCAGCAGAGGGCAGTGGAACCCTAGTTTCTTAAAATTATATATTTTTAAAGCATCACACAGTCCAAAAATGTGGACAGAGAATTCTTTGGAGGAACAGCAGGCGGACAGTGCTTGTCAAACTACAGGAGTGTGTGAAGCTGTCTCCAGAACTCACACTCATCCTTGACTTCTATCCTTGCTTTTAACAGGGATGAGCACACTGTCATCACCCGGTTCTAACCTATACCCTTAAACCACTTGGTCTATATCCCGATATTTAAATCTCTCATTAGTGATTTTTAAAATGTCTGTCCTCTTCTGTATCTGCCCTAGAATCCATTGCATTGTAGTAGCCTTTGTACAGTAAGTGTTTCAGATCTGTTTAGATACCACTAACTTTATTTGAAATGTGATTTTTATACATTGCAGTTGTTATTAAAATACAACCGATTGAAAAGATCAAGATCCAATTAAAGAACACTATTTACAATAATAAAAAGTGGATGCTACCATGGTTACGGATAATCCTGAATGGATCGTGAATAATGATTAGTGAGAAAGTTAGACACACAAATATCATACCCCCAAGACATGCTAACTTCTCACCATTACAATTAGAGGGGAGGTACATTTTTTTTGGGGGGGGGGGTATGATATTTGTGCGTCTATAACTTTCTCACTCATCATTATTCACAATTCATCCAGGATTATCCATAATCACGGTAGCATCCAAATTCATGTAAAAGTGTTAAAAATTCCGGGCCTAAAATTGGCTTTTTGTTCCACCAGCCACTGTGGCAGGTAGATTTAAATATTTACCAGTCATTCAGATTTTTTACCAGCCAAAACTATTTTTCCCAGCTAAAATTACACCAACAAAACACAAAAATAAATATGATCATGATTTGTAATCTTTCTAAAACAATAAATGTATTACTAGTAAGAAGTAATGTGGTATATTGTTTAATTTCATATTTGTGACCTGAGTTTTTTTTTACCAGAATATCACGGATGAGACAAATATTTTCACCTGCCCCTTTAAGGGCAGGAGGTTACCGTGGTTACGCAACTCCAGTCATGTTTGTGCTGGGGTCGAGTGTGGGAAAATACTGCATTTTTTACAATGTATCGAAATAATGTATTGTAATACCATTGTACAGTTTCCCGCAAGACAGTTTCACACACTACAAAGGGTAAAGAGTGAAAGAAAAGCGGGAGACAGGCAGGGAGACAGACAGGTTATTGGTCCACAGTGGACCTGAACACCACACATGTAACATGTGTACAGTGGGCACTCAAGGAAAATGTGTTCTTTTACATGTTCTTCACAGAAAATGAGCCAAGGCCAATGAGTCTCAGCTTGGAAAAATGATTAATTGCATAATTTTTATTTTAATAAACATTGAAAATGGGTCCCACAGACCCGAACACCACACAAGGGTTAAAAAAGTAAATTAGGCCAACTTTTATGCCTGTTTCTAAAAATGAATCTTTCACTCAGATCTTCATATGCCCACAGCCCCCAGCCAAGCAGTGTTGCAGCGCGAGGTGGCATAGGCTATATTGGACAGGTAGTTCTTTGTGCGATTTAATTTACCAGGTATGAAACAAACCGGCAGAACTACTTTGAAACAGCTACTGCTGTTTTTGTTATCATACTTGACTATTTTCATTCACAAATGCGAGTGAAATGGTCACACTGTGGAGCCCTGCCCACCCGCCAATGTGGCTAGTGAAATAGACATCTTATCCGCCAATGCCAGAAATCTACCCGCATTTGGCAGGTATTTATTTTAGGCCCTGAACATATTCTATTCTTATTTATAATAAAAGTGACCTCAAAATGACCCCAAAAGGGGCATATTAGATTGTGTAGAACAGTGGAAGCTCCTCAGTGGAGGAAGGGGAGGACCATCCTTCTCAGTGAATTTCATAAAAATAAAAATGTTAAGACATTGAAAAAGTTATCCTTTTTAGATAAAACTATACTAAATATATTCACGTCACCAAATAATTGATTAAAACACACTGTTTTGCAATGATGGTCTATAGTAGCCTTACTCATCTGATATGTATAAACTGTCCTCTATACTATTCTACGATATCTTAGTCCAATGCCACTCTGGCATATATTTATATTCTTAATCCATTCCTTACTTAGATTTACGTGTATTTTGGGTATACGTTGTGAAACTGTTAGATATTACTTGTTAAATATTACTGCACTGTCAGAGCTAGAAGCACAAGCATTTCACTACACCCGCAATAATATATTCTAAACACGTGTATGTGACCAATAAATTAGATTTTGATTTGACAAGATGTGACTTATTTTGGGTCGCCGGTTTGCCTGGCGTGGGTCCCTGGGCAAGAAAAGATTGAAGACCCCTGTGCTAGTACATTGATCCCATCGAGTAAATGTTAGGTAATCTAATCTGTTGTGTATCCATGGTGCTTTGGCGATGGCAAAGCTTCAGCAAGATCACCTTCAAGTGATTTCTGAACTTAATCCCAACAAATGCGTAGAAGACAGGGTTGAGACAGCAGTGGGAGAAAGCAATCAGTCGACACACATAGAACCCATAGTCAAGCCATGTGCTGACCTCACAAGTATTGAAAGGTGCTACGGAGTAGTCGGTCAACAACCTCAGAAATATCACCACGTTGTAAGGCGCCCAGCCAATGAAAAATACTGCCACGATACTGAAGATCAGCTTCACAGTTCGATTCCTCATGTGTGACCTTGACTTGAAGATTGTCCTCAATATCCTCATGTAGCAGAACCCGATCACTGCAAAAGCAGCCAAGAAGAAGATGTTCTGTTGGTAGCTGCCCACTCTCTTCCACAGCGGATCCCAGTATTCACAGTAAAAATGGTTGTCTTCTTCATGGGGGTTCTTTTGGACAGAGCTGAAAATCAAAGCAGGGACGGCCGCCACAAAACTAACAACCCAGATGACGAGAGAGACTGTGACCCCGTAGCAGCCCCTTTGGGAACCATGGTCGGACAGAGGATGCACCACGGCCAGGTAGCGGTGGATAGTCATGATGGTCAAGAACAAAACGCTGCTGTAGAAGCCAGCGTAGAAGACAAAGGTAACGGTCTTGCAGAGGATCAGGCTAAAGGTCCAGCCCCAGATATGGTAGGCTGCCCAGAAGGGCAGACCAAAGGTGAAAACCAGGTCAGATAGGGCCAAGTTGAGGATGAAGATGTTGGTGAGAGACTTGAGGTTCTCGTACTTGGCCAGGATGGCCATGACCAGGATGTTGCCCGCTAGACTCAGGATAGTCACCACAGAGAAGAAGGCAGGGGTGGCGATGGAGCCAAACTTGACAACGCCGTTCTTGTTACAGACCTCGTCTGTATAACCCTCATCATATTCGTAATCGGCGCCGTTGGTTTCAATATCGACCATGGCATGGCTGAAATCTTGAAAAGTGAATAGTGCAGATTAAATCAATTACATCACATCTTCATTCACAATACACTATTTTTAAAGCAGCAATTCAAATAATTCAGATGATTTAGTAACACACCTACGACTACAATTACAGAAATATAAAAAGGCATAAAAAAGAGAACACCTGAAACTGCAACAATTCAAATGTAAAAAATCTATATTGTTTTTGCTCTATATTTTTGTTTGGGTTTAACTCTAGAATGAAGTTTGAAAAATGTGGCTTACTATTTCATTAACCAAATCAAACGTACCTGTCGTACCCGTCATAATGGTTTAGCGTGATGGCCTCACTGTCCCTGTTAGGCTACACAATGATATGAGGACAGGGGAGTTGTGATGAAAGTAAGGTACTGCATCTCTGTTATAAACACCCCCCATAACGTCCCATCTCTTCCTCTACAGCTCTACAGCTCCAGCGTAAGACCGGACAAAGGCCGGACAGAAAAAAAAATCAGATTTGTTATTTTTGGGGCAATATATGCGGCGCTTTGGCTGTAATGAACTGTCCGTTCTCCCTTTATAATCCACTGTCGGCTTTCTCAAATTGATGCGCAAGAGACCAAACCACCACAGATCAAGCGCTCAGATCATGTTAGTGAAACGCACACCCTCGCACCTGCAGCCGACGTGCAGATGTTTAATTTCTCCTTCATGCAGTCAACGCTGAAACCAGCGCAAATTCCTACTGTTGTTGTGTCCAGATTAAACGTGGGACGTCCCTCATTATAAACAAACAGTCGGTTAAATTAACGGTTATTGGTTAATGCATATTTTTAATTTTATTAGAAGCGATTATTGGATGAAACAACAATGTCATTGAACCAATGGACTGGCCAGAGATCAGGGCATTAATCAGCAAAGACGCAGAGAAAGCTGATTAGTATTTTGGACAACTAAATTGAAGTCAAAATGATTGATGAAATCTAAGTGTGTCAGCTGCAGTGGCGATTTTAGCCTGTAAATCTTGGTGGGGCAAAAAAAAAATGGTGGGATGCATGCCAGCAAAGCCACTACACAACACCAAACAATACATTAATTGCACTATAACGGTGACAAACGGTGCCCACAAACTGTTAGGGCCTAAATAAAGCTTTCCCAACAGCAGACCCAACACCTTACCACTGCTACACCTGGCTATCAGCAGAGCCTTGTCTTGCAGCAAAACAGGTCATTCAGCCTCATTTACTGCCATTAAAAAAACATAGCTGATATGGGTGACTTGCTTAAGCAAATGTGGTTTCTACTGACAATTGAGATGTCCAAACTATGGCATAATGGGATGACAAGAGGATAAGAGGCAATCCGTAATTTCGATTAAGACATTCAGGAGCGAGCTAGGACGGACGTAGTCAATAACTATTTGTTCAGCACTTTTGAAATGTACAGAGACAGAATTCAGAACATGGGCCATTCTTACAGTGTTCACCCTGTACACCAAGTCAGAACCGTATGATAAATAAAGGGTGCATTCATATAAGCAGTCAATGAAAGCTCTTACAATATTTGATGATTACATTTCTCAAAAACAGGTAATAGGCTACATGTGCACACCAAGTCAGAAGAGTAGGCAAAATTAAGAGGTGAATATAGATCAAATGATTAGGGTGAGGCACATGGGCTACTAACAGCTTACTACACAACATACACTTAGTATTATTTTATTAGCTATAGCATGCATATCTCCCTGGCATATTACATCATTTATGCAGTAGCATACAAGACAGTTTTGGACACCTTGTTGTGCTGTGTTTACTTGGACAGGAAGGTGACGTGGCGGTCCTTCGTGGGCAAATTGTCTAATCAAACTTTGTCATCAAAGTCCGACATTCTCTGGATTTATATGGGGCTTTCAAGACATCTGGGAACTCGAGAAAAAAAAGGTTAAATCATGATGACGTCAGTGATCTTCAGGTCGTAGCTCTAGAAAGAGGCCCGAGTTCCGAATGTACAATTCCGAGTTGGATGAAAGTTCAAAACGTATTTTCCCAGTCGTAGCTAATTTTCCACGAGTTCCCAGTTGTTTTGAACTCACTTAAGTCAAATTTTACAGTTCCAAGTTAACAGTTGTTTTGAGCGCACCACAAATCATGCTTCATTGATAGCATGGTGTCACGCCCTGGCCATAGAGAGGGTTTTATTCTCTATTTTGGTTAGGCCAGGGTGTGACTAGGGTGGGCATTCTGGTTTCTTTATTTCTATGTTTTTCTGTTTCTCTGTTTTGGCCGGGTATGGTTCTCAATCAGGGACAGCTGTCTATCGTTGTCTCTGATTGGGAATCATAGCCTTTTTCCCTTATGTTATTGTGGGAAGTTATCTTTGTTAGTGGCACTATATCCCTTGTAAGCTTCATGGTCGTTTCTTTGTTTCTTGATTTGTTGGCGACATTTATAATAATAAACAAAAATGTACGCTCACCACGCTGCGCTTTGGTCAACTTCTTCAGACGATCGTGACACATGGCCAATGTTGAATTATAATTCTAAACTATGAAAAGAGACCCTTAATCTTAGACTTGGTACCACACAGCCACTCCACTGAAAAGCAGACTAATGATTGCTTTGCAATGCTTGCAGTTGGCCACTGATTCATTCCAAACCATTCATTGTTGAATTTGCGATTTCCAACTAGTTGTGTAATGTTTATGTCCAATGGCCGTTGAACATCGATACGTTTTATCTATAATTTCTCTTCATTATTTCTCTTCATATAACAAGGATTTAAAAGGATTTGCCAGTAGATTGTCAACTTGATTCATGATGATGACTGCTAGCTAAGATTTTGAAAGTATGATATTGACAGTCCAATCAAAGATACTGTAGATATAGCGTGATTTGACTTAATATTATCTGTGGCCAATGACCTTGAGCCTTCTTGGTTGGGAACTTCTAATGTAACTCTATGACAGCACCCAAGGGGCTAGACTTTTCGTGGTCGACCCTTAGGCGTTGACGTAGTGTCTCCATGAGTGACAGAACACTGAGCCAATCACAGCACAACGCTCTGTATTTTCTGCTGGCTTGCCCCACCACAAAAAGCACTGAGCTATTTTTTATTTTACCTTTATTTAACTAGGCAAGTCAGTTAAGAATAAATTCTTATTTTCAATGACGGCCTAGGATTAACTGCTTGTTCAGGGGCAGAACGACATATTTGTACCTTGTCAGCTCGGGGATTTGAACTTGCAACCTTTCGGTTACTAGTCCAACGCTCTAACCACTCCAATGCTGAAACACCTGCATTTTGGAGCTGCCTTACTCAAGTAAACAAAAATATGCACATGCTGCCAAAGTGAACAGCTACTTCCTGAGAGAAATGTATCAGTTTCTAACTGATGACAAAGAGGTCAGCAAACAATGAAGAACAGGGCCTACTTGATGAGAGAGTATCCTTATTCCTCATTGATGGTGATGACCCAGACCTGATCACGAATTTAAGGAAGCTGAATGGCAAACCACAATCCTCATTCCAGCCCTTTTGGGATGAAGTACAGAAGTATTTTAACGAATACACAGTTTAGGTCAAAGATCAGACATGGGGAGTACTTGTATTTACCTCTTGCTATATCAGTTGAGGACTTGCGTGACACAGTGGAAAAGCGGCTTCCACCAGAAACTAAAATCCCATCAATACAGTGGCTAAGGAATCACTGGCCACTTTAAGGAAATGAAACACGAGCCACTTTAATAATGTCTCTGTATCTTACATTACCCATCTCATATGTATAAACTGTCCTCTATACTATTCTACGATATCTTAGTCACTTTAATTGTGTGTAAATATTGCATTACTCATCTCATATGTATAAACTGTCCTCTATACTATTCTACGATATCTTAGTCACTTTAATTGTGTGTAAATATTGCATTACTCATCTCATATGTAAATACTGTCCTCTATACTATTCTACGATATCTTAGTCACTTTAATTGTGTGTAAATATTGCATTACTCATCTCATATGTGTATATACTGTCCTCTATACTATTCTACGATATCTTAGTCGCTTTAATTGTGTGTAAATATTATATCACCCATCTCATATGTATGTACTGTGTTCTCTACTATGCCACTGTATCTTAGTCCAATGCCTCTCTGACATATATTTATATTCTTAATCCATTCCTTACTTAGATTTGCGTGTATTTTGGGTATATGTTGTGAAACTGTTAGATATTACTTGTTAGATATTAGTGCACTGTCGGGGCTAGAATCACAAGCATTTCGCTACACCCGCAATAACATCTGTTAAATACGTATACAGTATGTGACCAATAACATTTGATTTGATTTGATTTTAAGATGGCAGTTTACACCCAACAATCATGGTCCATGTATGCTCTCTAGTACACAGGAAGGTTTGACCTCAAGGTCATGGTCCAGTCTCGGATGATAAAAAAGGGACGTCAAGACTCATAGTTTGTTGCAGTACAGTGGAACTACATTAAACAGTTTTCCTGCATGTGGCAGAAGGACTGTGAAATGTTGTGTGTGGATGATAAGGCAATCATCCCTGTTGGAGAACCTGGCCAGCCTATAGGGACCTGTAACAGAGGCAGACATCCAAGCATTGCTCCTGTGAGTGGGCCAGTTCTAGCAGCTGCCGAACTTGATTCAAATCAAATCAAAGTTTATTTGTCACGTGCGCCGAATACAACAGGTGTAGTAGACCTTACAGTGAAATGCTTACAGGCTTTAACCAATAGTGCAAAAAATGTATTAGGTGAACAATAGGTAGGTAAAGAAATAAAACAACAGTAAAAAGACAGGCTATATTCAGTAGCGAGGCTATAAAAGTAATGAGGCTACATACAGACACCGGTTAGTCAGGCTGACTGAGGTAGTATGTACATGTAGATATGGTTAAAGTGATTATGCATATATGATGAACAGAGAGTAGCAGTAGTGTAAAAAGAGGGGTTGGCGGGTGGTGGGACACAATGCAGATAGCCCGGTTAGCCAATGTGCGGGAGCACTGGTTGCTCGGCCCAATTGAGGTAGTATGTACATGAATGTATAGTTAAGTGACTATGCATATAAGATAAACAGAGAGTAGCAGCAGCGTAAAAAGAGGGTTTGGGGGTGGCACACAATGCAAATAGTTTGGGTAGCCATTTGATTACCTGTTCAGGAGTCTTATGGCTTGGGGGTAAAAACTGTTGAGAAGCCTTTTTGTCCTAGACTTGACACTCCGGTACCGCTTGCCATGCGGTAGTAGAGAGAACAGTCTATGACTGGGCCTTCCTCTGACACTGTCTGGTGTAGAGGTCCTGGATGGTCCTGGATGATTACAACAACAGTGGACTTGTACCGTTTGTCATGTTGATCCCAGACACCCCAACATCTCCATCTAGTTCATTATATGATGGGAAAGTTCATGTCACTGTGAAGGACAAGGTTTTCCAGCCATCCAGCCCCCTTCGACACACAGTTGAAAATCTCAGCATCCTCAGAGGAGAGAACTACAGTGAAGATGTCTCTCTCAACAAGTCAATCTTGATTAATCAATCTGGGCCAGACCACAGAACCATATATGCCTTTGTTTAAGCATGCCACACACTCCTGTTTGTTCAACTGGATCTTGACATGCTTATCGCCTGTAGAACAGCACCAGCTGACAGCTGGGCCAACCCTGCCGAGAGAGTTAATTCCCTTCTAAACGTGGGGCTTCAGGGAACAGCCCTGGCTACCCTAACCCTAGGGAGAAGATGGAAGAATCAAATGAGAAGCGTGTGAAGAAGTGAGGCACAATGACACGCCCAAGTGAAACAGCCACCAAACAACCAGAGGCTTTTGAAAAGCGTGTGCATCCTGTTGCAGCTCTTGTGATTGGCTGGTTTGAGCGCCTGGAAAGGAACACACGTAGGAGTACATCAGCCTGCAACACAGGAAGAAATTGCCAATATTACATAACAATTAAACATCATTGATACAGAAGTTGACATGATACATGACCTCAGCATAAAAGTCCTTAACCAGGAAAATACAAGCAATTCCAGGACATACATTTCAAGATGTCACAATACATGGTACAGATCAAGAAATGCGAGGGAGAAAATCCATGCTGGTACTGCTTAATCAATTCTTGCCAGAAGAACAATTTAAGAAATGAAGCTTTGTGCCTGATCCAATATTGACAGCAGACAGACGTGAGCATCAGACATTTGATGACCTGTACAGCCTGGAAACCACTGACAAGGATAGTCCTTCTCTGACACCAAATATAGAATGTGTAAAGAGGTGTGCTGCCATGGTCAGTGCAAAGGGGAGAGCGACCATCAACTGTGTTGAATGTGAGAAACCAAGGTGCTTGTATGCCAAAAGCAAGCTGCCTAAAGAAGAACAGAAAATAGTCCAACGCATTCGGGATGAGAACAATTTTAACATGTGGTTCAGACTTTTCCAAGAAGACAATCCATATCACGAGCATATAGATGGTTTCAAGGGGCTAACCTGTGGAATGCAAATGGCGACACAGTATTACTCAGTATTACTCAGCAATCACAGTGTAATTCCCAGATGTGTGTTTCCATTGTGGATGTCCAGATGTTCTTGAGGGGGAAGAGGTTGTGAGGCTCAAACAGCAATATTAACATGTCCGGCCAATGTGCCCAGTGTGTAAGCAAGAAGGAAAGCAGTTCATTATGAGAACTCCAAGAAATCTTAAAAAGAAATGGAACACCCTAGAGACCAGAATAATCAACAAATAAAAGACAAACCAGACCGTGCTGTTGAACAGTAAAAAGCAGCAGGTGATTGTGCTATTGCCTCTGACCACAGAACATTGGCCGTCGTTTTCATTTCCAGATGATTCTACGTGTTGAATCGCCATTGTTTGTATTGTATTGTTTGTTTTCACCCTGTAGGCGATCTACTGCATCCGGCCAACCTTTGTTATGTTATGGTGTCTTGTGAAGCTGTTCTTGATTTTTTTTTTCTGTGTTTCATTTCTCATGGTGATAACGACATTGAAACATCTGCATTCTTTTCAAGAAAAATGTTGTAGGTTTTCACATGGAATAATATAACTCTTGAAGCTCACATTAGGCCTAGAGCCTGCAGAGAAAATAGTGACATAAATTAACCAGAACCACACAAACCATATGTACAGCCATATATAATATATATAAGAATTCATGATTCAGTAATTATATGCAGAGCCACTACCCCATGGTAGGCTACCGTGGTAAATCCCCCCCCCCCCGTCCATGGTAGGCTACTGTGGTAACCCCCCCTCCCCCATTCACTGACCTTCATGTCTTAAAGTAATGATGGACTGTCGTTTCTCTTTGCTTATTTGAACTGTTCTTGTTTTGAGCACGCTCCTCCAAACTTGAGACATTTGTTGCATTGTGTTGTGTGACAAAACGACTCATTTTAGAATGAATTTTAATTTGAATTATTTTGGAACTATTGGATATAAATAAGAGCATATAAATGTCAACTCCCCAACATTACGACCAGGAATACGACTTTTCCGAAGCGGATCCTCTGTTTGGTCCACCACCCAGGACAATGGATCGGATCCCAGCCGGCGAACCAAAACAACGGCGCTGCAGAAGGGGCAGACGGATTTGTCTTCTGGTCAGGCTCTGTAGAAGGGCACATCGCCCACCGCTCCCGAGTATACTACTAGCCAATGTCCAGTCTCTTGACAACAAGGTAGACGAAATCCGAGTAAGGGTTGCCTTCCAGAGAGACATCAGAGATTGTAACGTTCTTTGTTTCACGGAAACATGGCTCACTCGGGATACGTCATCAGAGTCGGTACAGCCACCCGGCTTCTTCACGCATCGCGCCGACAGAAACAAACATCTCTCTGGTAAGAAGAAGGGCGGGGTGTATGCCTTATGATTAACAAGACGTGGTGTGATCATAAGATCATACAGGAACTCAAGTCCTTTTGTTCACCTGATCTAGAATTCCTTACAATCAAATGCCGACCGCATTATCTACCAAGAGAATTCTCTTCGATCATAATCACAGTCGTGTATATTCCGTCCCAATCAGACACATCAACGGCCCTGAAAGAACTACATTTGACTCTATGTAAACTGGAAACCAGATATCCTGAGGCTGCATTTATTGTAGCTGGGGATTTTAACAAGGCTAATCTGAAAACAAGGCTCCCTAAATTTTATCAGCATATCGAATGCGCGACCCGGGCTGGCAAAATCCTGGATCATTGTTATTTTAACTTCCGCGACGCATATAAAGCCCTCCCCCACCCTCCTTTCGGAAAATCTGACCACGACTCCATTTTGTTGCTCCCAGCCTATAGAAAGAAACTAAAACAGGTAGCACCCTTGCTCAGGTCTGTTCAACGCTGGTCCGAACAATCGGATTCCACGCTTCTAGATTGCTTCGATCACGTGGACTGGGATATGTTCTGCATAGCGTCGGACAATAACATGGATGAATATGCTGATTCGGGGAGCGAGCTTATTAGCAAGTGTATCGGTGATGTTGTACCCACAGCGTCTATCAAAACATTTCCCAACCAGAAACCGTGAATTGATGGCAGCATTCGCGCAAAATTGAACACGCGAACCACTGCTTTTAATCAGGGCAAGGTGACCGGAAACAAGACCGAATACAAACAGTGTAGCTATTCCCTTTGCAAGGAAATCAAACAAGCTAAGCGTCAGTATAGAGACAAAGTGGAGTCGCAATTCAACGGCTCAGACACGAGAGGTATGTGGCAGGGTCTACAGTCAATCACGGACTACAAAAGGAAAACTGGCCCCTTCGTGGACCATGATGTCTTGCTCCCAGACAAACTAAACAACTTATCTTGCTCGCTTTGAAGACAACACAGTGCCACTGACACAGCCCGCTACCAAAACCTGCGGGCTCTCCTTCACTGCAGCCAACGTGAGTAAAACATTTAAACGTGTTAACCCTCGCAAGGCTGCCGGCCCAGACGGCATCCCCAGCCTCAGAGCATGTGCAGACCAGCTGGCTGACATATTCAATCAATCCTTATCCCAGTCTGCTGTTCCCACATGCTTCAAGAGGGCCACAATTTTTCCTTTTCCCAAGAAAGCGAAGGTAACTGAGCTAAATGACTATCGCCCCATAGCACTCACTTCCGTCATCATGAAGTGCTTTGAGAGACTCGTCAAGGACCATATCACCTCCACCCTAACCTGACACCCTAGACCCACTCCAATTTGCTTACCGCCCCAATAGGTCCACAGACGACGCTATCGCAATCACACTGCACACTGCACACTGCACACTGCCCTTACCCATCTGGGCAAGAGGAATACCTATGTAAGAAGACGTTTTTCTCTCCAAGAATCAATGGGTTTATATCCAAAATGGATGTAAGTCCAATAATGGAAGTAGTAACTGCAGATTGCCCCTTTTAAGCACAACCGTCTGATAACTTTTATCGACTACAGCTCAGCCTTTAACACCATAGTACCCTCCAAACTCGTCATTAAGCTCGAGACCCTGGGTCTCAACCCCGCCCTGTGCAACTGGGTCCTGGACTTCCTGACGGGCCGCCCCCAGGTGGTGAGGGTAGGTATCAACATCTCAACCCCGCTGATCCTCAACACTGGGGCCCCACAAGGGTGCGTTCTCAGCCCTCTCCTGTACTCCCTGTTCACCCATGACTACACGGCCATGCACGCCTCTAACTCAATCATCAAGTTTGCAGACAACACTACACTGGTAGGCTTGATTACCAACAACGACGAGGCGACCTACAGGGAGGAGGTGAGGGTCCTCGGAGTGTGGTGTCAGGGAAATAACCTCACACTCAATGTCAACAAAACAAAAGAGATGATCGTGGACTTCAGGAAACAGCAGAGGGAGCAGCCCCGTATCCACATCAACGGGACAGTAGTGGAGAAGGTGGAAAGTTTTAAGTTCCTCGGCGTACACATCACGGACAAACTGAAATGGTTCACCCACACAGACAGCGTGGTGAAGATGGAGCAGCAGCGCCTCTTCAACCTCAGGAGGCTGAAGAAATTCGGCTTGTCACCAAAAACACACATCCTGCCGGGCTGCATCACCGCCTGGTACGGAAATTGCAACCACCCGAGCCACTGCCTGTTCATCCCGCTATCATCCAGAAGGTGAGGTCATCAGGCCATCAGACTGTTAAACAGCCATCACTAACATTGAGTGGCTGCTGCGAACATACTGACTCATCACTAACCACTTTAATCAATGCCACTTTATATAATGTTTAATACCCTACATTACTCATCTCATATGTATAAACTGTACTCTATACCATCTACTGCATCTTGCCTATGCAGGTAGTTGTTGTGAAATTGTTAGGTTAGATTACTTGTTAGGTATTACTACATGGTCGGAACTAGAAGCACAAGCATTTCGCTACACTCACATTCACATCTGCTAACCATGTGTATGTGACAAATCAATTTTGATTTGACAGTAAACAAATTTGTGCACAACATTGTAGAGAAATAAGCTTTTTGTGCATATGGAACATTTCTGGGATCTTTTATTTTCAGCTCATGAAACATGGGACCAACACTTTACATGTTGCGTTTATATTTTTGTTCAGTATAAATGGAGTGTCTCGGATTTACGTAATAGAATACGAAATGCTCTGAGACCAGGTTTCAACCCACTTCGTGGTCATATTTTCACGGGCAGATATTGGGTAGAAGTAAATCCTTTCTCTTCGCCTGTGCAGCTCTGGCTAAAAGCCTATTTTCTTACAAATCATGCCTGAGTTGGGTGTGGTAGTCCTGAGAAATAAACCAGTCCTACATGAATCATCCCACATGATTTTACTATTTACCTTGTCATACTCTACAACCAAACTACACATACCGAGTCCTGTGCCCTTGGGTCGTCACTAATTACCCCAGCCACAAAGTCATACACACCGCCTATTTCTACAATTTATCTTCTTAAAATCTGATTTTAAACCTATCCCTAACAGCAAACCTTAACCTAATCGCACTGTTAAGTTTATGATTAACCGTAACTTTAAATAAATACCAAAAAGCTTTAAAAAATAACGGTAGGCCAATAGCCAATTTTGACTTTGTGGATGTGGTAACTAGTGGGAACCCCCTGCCCTTGTCCTCATCCTCGCATTGTAAGTGGTTGACGTACTTGTCAATCCAGTTATTGTTGCCGGCCCATACATAGCAAGATTGTGTGTGGACGTAAACTATCTGGATTTTCATGGATCACGCAGTTTAACGTACGTTTAAGTAGTTTTTTTCCTTAAATGATCAATGTCTATTTGTTTATATTAATATAAATGTGTTTTATGTACATTCACTTAGAATGAAATAACTGATTTAGGGCTATATACATGCCAAGGACAGACTGTCACTGGATATAGTCAGATAATAACAACATTATTAGCTATTTGGACATACCAGCCCATTTTATTTAGGGTTTTAGTCAAATGTGTTGTGCAACATAATGTAGTCTAGAGTGAAATGATTTGGCAATTAGTGTTTAATTTGAATAGCTATTAAGAATGAAGTACAGTCTATATTGTAACGTTTGGACAGCTTGTTCTTTTTAAATACAAACCATAATAAATCCGCTCCCAGTTTTCGGTTCCCTTTATCCAACAATTAGCAAAATTATACAACAATGTAGGAATAGTTTCACTTAGTTTAGAGTTCCTCCCCACTTCCTCTTTTGGCAACATCGCGGTCTGAGTGAACCTTTTTAGTCTCTCGCGTATTTACAATCGATCGATGGATTTTCTCATGAATAAAGCCTTGTTGTGTGCGAACATAATCAACTTTAAGCGTCAAGTAAAATGTTTAAAGGACTAGTGCACAATGTTTTCGCATTCCGGGGATTGATAGTTAAACATTACCCTGTTCTTACGCTAAACATTACCCTGTTCTTACGCAACAGTTTTCAATGATCTGATTCTTGTTGCAGCCACAATACAGTCTGTTCCACTCAGAGGATACAACTATGCAATTTAAACACACACGCAATATACAGTTGAAGTCGGAAGTTTACATACACCTTAGCCAAATACATTTAAACTCAGTTTTTCACAATTCCTGACATTTAATCCTAGTAAAAATCACTGTCTTAGGTCAGTTAGGATCACCACTTTATTTTAAGAATGTGAAATGTCAGAATAATAGTATTGAGAATTATTTATTTCAGCTTTTATTTCTTTCATCACATTCCCAGTGAGTCAGACGTTTACATACACTCAATTATTATTTGATGGCATTCCCTTTACATTGTTTAATGTTTTGGACAGCCTTCCACAAGCTTCCCACAATAATTTTGGCCAATTCCTCCTGACAGAGCTGGTGTAAACTTTTCAGTTCTGCCCACAAATGTTCTACTGGATTGAGGTCAGGGCTTTGTGATGGCCACTCCAATACCTTGACTTTGTTGTCCTTAAGCCATTTTGGAAGTATGCTTGGGGTCATTGTCCATTTCGAAGACTAATTTGCGACCAAGCTTTAACTTACTGACTGATGTCTTGAGATGTTGCTTCAATATATTCACATCTATTTTGTGAAGTGCACCAGTCCCTCCTCAGCAAAGCACCCCCACAACATGATGCTGCCACCCGCGTGCTTCACGGTTGGCATGGTGTATGGCGGTTTTGGAGCAGTGGCTTCTTCCTTGCTGAGCTGCCTTTTAGGTTATGTCGATATAGGACTCATTTTACTGTGGATATAGACACTTTTGTACCTGTTTCCTCCAGCATCTTCACAAGGTCCTTTGCTGTTGTTCTGGGATTGATTTGCACTTTTCGCACCAAAGTACGTTCATCTGTAGGAGAAAGAACGCGTCTCCTTCCTGGGCGGTATGACGGCTGCGTGGTCCCATGGTGTTTATACTTGCATACTATTGATTGTACAGATTAACGTGGTACCTTCAGGCGTTTGGACATTTCTCCCAAGGATGAACCAAATTTTTTGCAGACTGGCTGATTTTCTTGGTTGATTTCTTTTGATTTTCCCATGATGTCAAGCAAAGAGGCACTGAGTTTGAAGGTAGGTCTTGAAATACATCCACAGGTACACCTCCAATTGACTCCAATGATGTCAATTAGCCTATCAGAAGCTTCTAAAGCCATTACATAATTTTCTGGAATTCTCCAAGCTGTTTAAAGGCACAGACAACTTAGTGTAATTATTAAACTTCTGACCCTCTGGAATTGTGATACAGTGAACTATAAGTGAAATAATCTGTCTTTAAACAATTGTTAAAAAATTACTTTAGATGTCCTAAACAACTTACCAAAACTATAGTTTGTTAACAATACATTTTTGGAGTGGTTGAAAAACTAGTTTTAATGACTCCAACCTAAGTGTACGTAAACTTCCGACTTCAACTGTAGATAATACAGTGCACATTTGCAGCCATCACATTAAACTGCGTTACTAGGCTAAGATATAGAGAGAGAGAAAGAACCTTGATAAAAAAGAAAGGAAGAACCAAAATAAAAGACAGTTGAATTAAGAAGTCTGATACGTTATTTTAGAATTGGCCTGAAGGTCTGCCTGCATATTTTATAGACATATTTGCCTTTGTAGCCTGAGTGCCAACCTAATAATATCCACTTCACCTATCGTAGATAAGACTAAGCAAAACTCTCAGTACAGTAAATGATAGGTGTGGAGGTGAGGCAATGGATGTTGTGGTAAATGGAAGAATCTCTATGTAACCTAACATGCTGACCACACCACCTGCGTTGTCAGCAAGAACTTTGCAAAATAAATGTACACATACATGTTATTCAATAATTTCATCCAAAACACTCGTGCGCGTCAACGGGTGTCTGAGTAGCCAGGCGCTAAAATAGAATTTGGCAAGTCCAGTTGGTGGTGGTAATGCACATTAACGTTGGTTGCCAACTGCCATATAAAGTCCACAGAAGAAGAAGACTGAAGGAGGGGAGATTACTAGAAACTAACTAGGTTTCACCTTTTATCTCAAAATGGGTCAAAATTCTACAAAGTTCCAGAAAAAAAGGACTGTGTGCATTTCAGTTAAAATAACAACCCAATGTTTATATCCCAGGACATATTCGCTAGCAACAGCAAGCTAGCTAGCTAAATGTCCATGAAAGTTTCATGGGTTTCGACCTGTCCCCAAATTAATATAGTTGGTTCGGAGTTTGTTTTGATATTTCAATCTGCGTGTCTAGATCGCGTTTGGTGTGGATGGACAAAATCAACATGTGTGTGATGGTGCACGTGGACGCATGCACGTGCCCAGTTTAGACAGCATGTAACGTAGCAGGCATAACAGAAACGCCTGAGCAGTGTTTCATTTTTTATGGCCCTGTCGGGGAAGGTTATCTTCTGCTCTGGAGAACCAATCCAGTAAATGTGGAGGAGGAGTTACATGCTGACTACACTGGGCATGTGCGTGTGCCATCTTGCACATGTTGATTTTGTCCATCCACACAGGATGAAATCAGGACATGCAGGTTGAAATATCAAAAATAACTCTGAAGCAACTATATTAATGGGGACAGGAAGAAACACATGAGACTTTCATGGACATTTAGATAGCTAGCTTGCTGTTGTTAGCGAATATGTCCTGGGATATAAACATTGGATTGTTATTTTCCCTGCCCCAATGCATAGTACCAACTGTAAAGTTTGGTGGAGGAGGAATAATGGCCTGGGGCTGTTTTTCATGGTTCAGGCTAGGCCCCTTAGTTCCAGTGAAGGGAAATCTTAATGCTACAACATACAATGACATTCTAGACTATTCTATGCTTCCAATTTTGTGGCAACGGTTTGGGGGAAGGCCCTTTCCTCTTTCAACATAAGAATGTAATTGTTTTTTATTTATTTAAACATTATTTAACTAGGCAAGTTAGTTAAGAACAAATTCTTATTTGCAATGAAGGCCTACCGGGGAACAGTAGGTTAACTGCCTTGTTCAGGGGTAGAACAACAGATTTTTACCTTGTCAGCTCAAGGATTTGATCCAGCAACCTTTCGTTTACTGGCCCACGCTCTAACCACTAGGGTACCTGCCACCCCAATGCCGCCGTGCAATGCCCCCTGTCCAATGCCCCCATGCAATGCCCCCGTGCACAAAGTGAGGTCTATACAGAAATGGTTGGTCGAAATCGATGTGGATGAATTTGACTGACCTGCACAGAGCCCTGACCTCAATCCCATCGAACACCTTTGGGATGAACTGGAACACAGACTGCTAGCCAGGCCTAATTGCCCAACATCAGTGCCCTACCTCACTAATGCTCTTGTGGCTGAATGGAAGCAAGTCCCCGCAGCAATGTTCCAACATCTAGTGGAAAGCCTTCCCTGAGGAGTGGCTGTTTATAGCAGCAAAGGGGGGCACAACTCCATATTAACGCCCATGATTTTGGAATGAGATGTTCGACGAGGAGGTGACATACTTTTGTCCATGTAATGTATGTGTACATTTATTTTGCCACACTCGCACACGCAACGCAGCTGGTGTGGCCAGTATGTAAAGGTGGCGTGTTGCCTGGTGTTGCCTTGTTAATAAAACGTTTCTAAAAACCATAGGCGGGACTTGCGAAACAGACTAAGCAGACCAGGCCGGTGTTTGGAGTTTGAGAAGTCAATGAAAGAAGTGAAAAATTATTCCTTAGTTCATTTTCTTGAAATCTAAAGGCACGACCTAGATTTGAGCAAATGTCTTAACTAGTTGAACATCTTAATACTCCAACCTCGTGAAAGTGACAAACTGACACTTTTTCATTTTTGTCCAAAACAACTTATATCGAAGAAGTGCTTTTGATTTGACGGCTTGCACATGCGCAATTCAGTGCGAGATGACCATTAAACCAGCTGACGTGTTTCTACGCATGAGCTTAGCTAGCCAACGTCGTCAAGACGTTCACCTACAAGTGTGATCAGGGATTTCACCTGGAGAAGCAGTTTCTGCCTATCTTCATACTGTACAATCTTTGTTGTTAACGTCCAAATGTGGTAGTTGCGTCACAGGATCTCTTTCCATTTCCCATGAAAACCAGATGCATCTGTTTGTTCTGGCCTCGCAGAGAGTGATCTCTATGCAACCAGGCAGCCAAGAACACCATATTCAGAATCCAAGAACACCATATTCAGAATCCAAGAACACCATATTCAGAATCCAAGAATACCATATTCAGAATCCAAGAATATCATATTCAGAATCCAAGAACACCATATTCAGAATCCAAGAATACAATATTCTAAAAGTGAGTTCCCTGTGGAACTCATAGAAAGCTCATCTATTTCTTTCTCAGACTTGTCTTGAGGTAACACTGAGCTCACAGGCTTATGTACCAGAATCAAATATTTCATTTTTTTTTTTAGCCACGACCAAGGTAGGTGGAGTTCAAACCACAAGTTGGGAAACACAGCATGGTCTCCAGCGGTGCTTAGAAATGTGTAATGAAAGTGTGTGTGTGTGTGTGTTTGACTGTATGTGTGTGTTTGCATGCATGTGTGTGTGTGATATAGTGAGTGAATGACAGATAGAATGAGAAAGGGATGTAGTACTGAGATGTTGGGCTGGTCCATTTTTAGCCCAGTCGGATTGTCTAACTTGTCTAAATGATCATTATGTAGCTAATAATGGTGGTAGATTTTTGGTCCCAGTCCGCCCGCCCGCGTGTGTGTGTGTGTCAGTACATGCTTGTCTTTTGTTCCTGACTGTCCATCTGATTCTCTGATTCAGCAGACTGTGTATCACCCCGTGACCTGGTTGCCATAGAGCCAGTCGGACCATGGCCGGCGGTGTGGGGGAGAGCCAGCTTCAGAGGATTATCAGAGATCTGCATGGTACACTGCCATTGTGTGTTTTTGTGTGCGTGTGCGTGACTGCGTGTGACTTCCCGCGTGTCGGTCCCTTTGTAACAACCAGTGCGTGCGGGCCTGTGTGATAGTTACAGGGGTAGACCACCACTGTCGGCTGACATCGAGAGTCAGAGAGGGAGAGAAAGATAGAAAGAGAGTAGGATCACAGAGGTAGAGAAAGTGACAGAAGGGTTGCAGTGGCCTCGATGTAACTGGCTTGGCTTCGGCTTCAAGCCCGACAGCATTTCTTTCCACACATTGGTTGTCCGGTCTCCTCATTGGGACGACATCATGGAGCCGACCCTCTCCCCCAGTCCCCGGGGTGTACCCCCCAGGGTGTGGCTGGGGCGACAGAGAGGCCCTGTCAGCATGCAGCGAGAGAGAGGGGGGGTGCTTAGCCTCAGGGTGCACCCGTCACGGGTGTCTTTCCTGTTTTTACGCTGGATGAGAGGCAAGTGGGTAATTGTACTGAGCTGGGATGTGTGAGGAAGGGGTCATCTGTGTGGAGTTAGAGGTTGTGGGTAGGGGTTGGAGAGACATGCCTGGGTGGATATACTGGGCTTTTGACTCCATCTGGTTTGACCTGTATATGACCTGGAAACCATTGAAATGTATCCAGGCCACTGTGAGGATATTACATCTAACTGTGTGTACTGTATTTTTGGTACATTGTAATGGTTTCTAGAAATTTCAGGGTTTCTGTGCCCACTTAAAACGTTCCACAGATACTGTGCCTATTGGCCTAGATCGATTTACGTTTTTTTTTGTTTAGTTCAGGAGAAAGAGGCTACCAGGTCAGGGACGATCACAGTAATGTGTTTCTCTCAACAGGTAAAGCTCGTGTAGTAGGGGGGGAATACTTGTGTAACGTCGATGTACAGTACCAGTCAAAAGTTTGGACACACCTACTCGTTCCAGGGCTTTTCTTTATTTTTACTATTTTCTACATTCTACAATAATAGTGGAGACATCAAAACTATGAAATACCACATATGGAACCATGTAGTAACCAAAAAAGTGTTAAACAAATCAAAATATATTTTATATTTGAGATTCTTCAAAGTAGCCACCCTTTACCTTGATGACAGCTTTGCACACTCTTGGCATTCTCTCAACCAGCTTCATGAGGTAGTCACCTGGAATCCATTTCAATTAACAGGTGTGCCTTGTTAAAAGTGAATTTGTGGAATTTCTTTCCTTAATGCATTTGAGCCAATCAGTTGTGTTCTGACAAGATAGCGGTGATATACAGAAGACAGCCCTATTTGGTAAAATATCAAGTCCACGTTATGGCAAGAACAGCTGTGCTGCATCAGATGACCTGGCCTCCGCAATCACCCGACCTCAACCCAATTGAGATGGTTTGGGATGAGTTGGACCGCAGAGTGAAGGAAAAGCAGCCAACAAGTGCTCATCATATATGGGAACTCCTTCAGGACTGTTGGAAGCTGGTTGAGAGAATGCCAAGAGTGTGCAAAGCTGTCATTAAGGCGTACTGTAGCTACTTTGAAGAATCTCAAATATAAAATATATTTTGATTTGTTTAACACTTTTTTGGTTGCTACATGATTACATATGTGCTATTTCACAGCTTTATGTCTTCACTATTATTCTTCAATGTAGAACATTGTTTAAATAGAGAAAAAACATCTCTCTCTCTCTCTCTCTCTCTCTCTCTCTCTCTCTCTCTCTCTCTCTCTCTCTCTCTCTCTCTCTCTCTCTCTCTCTCTCTCTCTCTCTCTCTCTCACAGATGCTGTTGCTGAGCTCACTAAAGAGTACAGGGAGAATGGGGAGCCAATCACAGATGATAGTCCCAATCTGCAGAAATTCTCCTACAAACTGGAGTACCTTCTACAGGTGAGACTCTCACTGTTCATAGACAGTGGTATAGTACGAACAGTGTTTTCCCTTTCTTTAGGCGGGACCAAGGCCCCAAAGCAACATCCAGGACTGGTTAATTAATCAAAACATCTGTAGAACAATCCGTTTTTTCCCCTACCAGACACAGATTAAGCAACATGCTTTTCAGTCCAGGATTAGGTTTAATCTGTATTCAGGAAACCGCCGCACAGAGTCCAAGTCAAATCAAGGCCAACCTGCTATGCTCACTAATATGGCATTGTTCAGATCTCTGTACAGTAGGTCACATACAATTTGTCGCTAACACGTCATCTACGCTTTTCAGTTTGACCAGAAGGAGAAGACAACATTTCTTGGCACCAGAAAAGACTACTGGGATTATTTCAGCGACTGTCTGGCCAAGATCAAAGGAGCCAACGATGGTATCCGCTTTGTCAAATCCATCCCTGAGGTATTGAGATCAGCACTTTTAAAGGACAATTATAAGGATTGTCAACTGTTATTACACAATGTATCGTAGTAATTCATACATAATGACATTCTATCTTTAGAGTTCTTTACCACTTTTTTATGGGTCACAGCAAACACCACTGTCACCATTTCTTTGTACCCTCTGTCTGAAGTTATGTATACCATTACAGTTTCACCAAATGTGAAATAATGAAGGAACAAATGAACTGTATCTACAAATGATCTACCAAATCTACTTTGACGCATATTTCCCTTGTGTGATTAAAAGGATAATACTCCTGACATTGCAGCGGTCACGGATTGCATAATTAACATAGATGCATTCAATTGTCAGTCTCACTGATAAGTAGTTATAAGGGCATGGGGGAATTTAGCATTCTGCCAGGTAGTGGATACTAGCCGTGAAGAAACAAATCATATTTGTTAACAGGATCTACACAACAGATTTAGTTGAATATGGATGATTGATTATAGACCACTTTTGAGGAATGAAAATGTCTGACGAACTTTGATTTGAACTATCCCTTTAATGGACACATTCAGGAAACATACGCTAGTTTAAGGCCTCATTGGCAGAGGAACAGCTATCACATATATTTGCTGTACAGCACTGTGAATATTTCCTGTACTTTTCCCTTCCAGCTGAAGACTTCTCTGGGGAAAGGCAGGGCTTTCATTCGTTACTCCCTGGTGCACCAGCGACTGGCCGACACGCTGCAGCAGTGCCTGATGAACCAAAGGGTGACCAGGTAAAACTCAACCCAGCACAGGATTCACAGAAGGTCATTGGTTGAAATCCCTGCGGCAAAGAAGGGGTCAAGTCTCAAATAAATATCATACTTGGAAACTGCAAAGTGAGCAGACACTTTTCTTTTTTTCAAATCTCAAACCTGACCCCACTCCAGCAACAGTTTTAGCCGTTAAACATGGGTGCAGAGGTCATAGGTTCACGTCTGGGATAGTGTTTGGCTAAATGAAGGGACTTGTTTATGTTACAGACTACTATTCTGAAATCGATTGTTTCAAGTAAACAACGTCTCCTTCCTGATTCTTGTTAGCGCCTTTCATTTCTCTTTTCCTTTGTGGTGTTTTACTTCTGTAAACATTTCCCTGTTCCTCAGGTGAGTAAACACAATGTGCTGGTTCTTATGTTGCCAAAGGTTACTGGAAGCAGTGTTCAGTGGGAGGGGAGTAGACGTTGTCTGACTCAATATAGATACAGCATTTTGTACCAATCCGCTTCTCGAAAAGTTACTTCTCCCGTTGTACAGAACCACATCTATATGCTCTATGTACTTGTGAAATGTACCTGTGTGTTTGTAAAAGGCATGTACATTAGTCCAAAAAGTACTTTTTGTATGTGTCGAAGTGATTTAATATAAGGAACAATCCAAGTGTGTTAGTGAAGGTATTTCTATGTGAATGTATGCACGTGTGTGTTGTTATGCCTATCTCTCAACTCATTTCCCTGTATATGCTTCTCTCCTTCTTGCAGTGACTGGTACTATGCTCGCAGCCCCTTGCTGAAATCCCACCTCAGTGTTGACATCGTAAGTCACCTGTATGAACTCAACGAGATCCAGTTTGACGTGGCTTCCAGGGGTCATGACCTTGACTCGTCCTGGCCCACCTTTGCAAGGTAACCAATTGCAAAGTCATTATGTTTATAAATGCACCCCACACTCAAGATGCTGCGCATTGGATTGAGGAATTGATCAAATGTAGACACTTGGTGATGTCACCTCATCACATGTGTGTTTTCTTATCTCCAGGAGGACACTGGGCATGCCCAACTCACCTGGCCACATGTGGAAACCACCCAGTCGCAGCTCCAGCATTAACAGCCTGGCCAGCACATACTCACAGGTACTGATACAGCTCCTCAGAGCTTTTACTCTACTGGGACTAATATGGTTCTATAAGGAGCTAGTCATATCTTGTGAGATCATACAGTATTTCTAGTGACGTCTTAACAATGTGTCAAGTCTGCAGTACTCACTCTAGTACCCTGTTTCTCTAATAACCCCCCCCCAGCACGCTCATGAGTTCCCAGGCAGTCCTGAGTACGGCCCGGGCATGCTGAGCGAGCTGAACGAGTCGCTGCCTTCCGGCGTGGAGGTGAGCATGTTGGACGAGCTCCGCCTGGAGCTGGACCAGTCAGAGCTGAAGCAGCGGGAGCTCCAGGACAGGGTGCGCCTGATGGGGGAGGAGGGTGCTGAGCTCAAAGGCGTGGTGGTGGAGCTCCAGAGGCAGCTGGATGTGTCGCTGACCGCACAGGAGGAACAGCAGGGTATGCAAGGGACCCTGAAAGCCCTGGAGAGGCGTGAGGAGGCCTTGTCCCGCGAGCTGGAGACCCTGAGGGCTGGGGAGAGGGCCAGGGAAGCAGAACAGCGCCACCTCCAGGAGAAGCTGGTGGCCGCAGAGGGGAAGAACGTAGAACTAATGGCCAAGCTGGACGGTGTGTTGGATGAGAAGGGCCAGCAGGTGACCAGCTATTTTGACTCAGCACAGAAGATCCACGAGCTGCTGGACAGACTGAAGGAGGCAGAGGGGGGGAAGATAGAGGCTCTGGCAGAGGGAGAGGATAGGAGGCGGCAGGCCGAGAAGCTGGCAAATGAGCTAAGGGTCAAGGAGGTGGCAGCAAAGGAGGATGAGGCTAAGCTGGAGGCGCTGTCAAAGTCTGCTGCAGAGGAGAAGTCTAAGTTTGCAGAGTGTGCAGAGGAGCAGTGTAACGCCATTGACAAGCTGCAGGGGGCATTGACTTTGAGGGAGAAGGAGGCCAGCAACCTGCAGAGGCAGCTGCATGACCTCCAGAGTGCTCTGGAAGAAAGGGAGATACAGGCCGAGGAGGCCAGGGACAGGGCGCAGGAAGAGAAAGAGGAGATCCAGGGAAGCATGGGCAATCTGAAAGAAGCCTTGGAGGTGGAACTCCTCTACCTGAAGAAGCAGTTGAAGACCAGAGAGGCGGAGCTGCTCTCCAGCACCCAGAAGCTCCAGCACCTGGAGGTCCAGAGCCATAGCCTGACCACAGAGCGCGATGGCCTGAGCGCCAACCTCTCAGAACTGGAGTCCAGCGTCAGGGAGCAAGCCAATAGGATCGAGGAGTACAAGACCCAGTGCACCAACCTGATGGAGCTGAACGGGAAGTTGCTGGGCACAGTGAAGAGGAATGAGGAGCTGAAGAAGGAGCTGGCAGAAAGCCGGGTAGCCCTTGAGGGTGAGGTGGCTGCTCTGAGGGCCTCTGACAAGCAGTTGAGGAGCCAGCTGGATGACGCCAAAGTGACTGTGGATGAGAAGGACAGGAGGCTGCGTGAGGAGAACCGGGCCTTGGATGAGAGTCTGCAGAGGGCAGCCATGGCTGCCGAGGTGTCAGACGCCGCCGGCAAACGGCTGGAGCAGGAGAACCTAGGCCTGAGGGAGGAGCAGGCCACGGTGAGGGCGGCCCTGAGCTCCATGCAGGATGAGCTGAAGGCCATCCATGGGCAGATCGCAGAGCTGGAGAAGAGCTTAGGTCGGTCCCGCAGGAGTGAGGCCAGCCTGCAGGAGCAGCTCAAAGACCGGCAGGCCCAGCTCGAGAACAAGGAGAAAGGCTGTGTAGAGCTCCAGGCCAGGGTGGAGGCCCTAGAGGCCAGGGGTAGGGCACTGGAGAAGGCTAAGACAGATGCAGAAAAGGCCTGCGCCAAAAAGACAAAGCTGATAGAGAGGGTCACCACCGAGAAGCAAACGGTGGAGAGAACCCAGCTAGTGAGGAGCTCTGCCCAGGCCAAGGAGAGCCAGGAGATAGCTGCCAAAATGACCATGATAGAGGGCCAGCTGGAGGTGAACATGAAGGAAGTGACCAGGCTCCAGGCAGAAGTGCTGGATCTAAGGGTGCAGCTCAACACCTCTGCGGAAGACAGGATGAGGAGCCAGGCCCAGCTGGAGGTGACGGAGGCCCAGAGAGACGAACTCAGGACCCTAACGGAGCAGCTTAAAGCCCAGACCGAGGCACTCAACCAGAGGCACGTTGCCGAGCTCCTGCAGTGCAATGAGAGGGAAGAGGCACTGAGCAGGGAGCGTGACCGGGTGGAGGCAGCCACCCGGGCAGAATTGGCTGCCGCTGAGGCCTCCGCCAGAGGAGAGCTGGCCACACTCAAGACCCAGAACGAGAGGCTGGCCATGGAGAATGCTGAGACACGCGAGAGCCTCCACCGGGCCAATACAGAGATGGCAGAGCTTGGGATGACCATATGTAGACTGACGGCAGAAAGGGAGGAGGCCAAGGAAGGCTGGGCGGGGGAGGCAGGCAGGATAGGGGAGCTAGAAGAGCGGACGTCCAGGGAGGTGGAGCGGCAGGAGGCTTGCATGGCCGCCCTTCGCCAGGAGAACGCCAGCCTGAGAGAGGAGCTGAGGATGATGGAGAACCTTCCGGCAGCCATGCTGGAACTCCAGGAGAAGCTGGAGAAGGCGGAGGGCCAGGTGAGGAGCCTCAAAGACTCAAGTCGGGAGGAGATGGAGGCGGTCAAGTTCCAGATGAGCTCCGAGATTATGAATCATCAGAACCAGATCAAGGTGAGTTTGACTGGAGTTCTGTGAAAAGCGTGTGCCTTGTGGGAATCCTGGACAGGAGCAAAATCATATCATTACGGCAGCACATGAAAGGGCAGTTTATGGTGTATTTCCACCCAGTGTTTACCCAAAAGTCTCAGACTTTTCTGTTTCCATCTGCGCGGGTCAGCACCCGTGTCTCACTGGGCCATGACTCAGGCGGACCTGCTCTAACTTGGGGCCAAAGCCAGGCCACTGGTACTTTTTAGCTGACATTAAAATAACAATGTCTGACTGTGGACTTCAACACCCAGCGGAAGATGTTGATTCTGCTCTTCACAAGTCCTCACTGTCAGCCCTAGCTACAGAGACACGATTTCCCTAGTATATCATAAGGGTGTATGCACTAGTGTAACACTGATGTTAGTCGAAAAGCAGCATTAAGAGCAATGTGATTTATAAAACAGTTAATGATTACTTGGCACCATTTGAATACCTGTGTGTTTTACTCTCCATTAGAACACCTGTGTGTTTTACTCTCCATTAGAACACCTGTGTGTTTTACTCTCCATTAGAGCACCTGTGTGCTTTACTCTCCATTAGAACACCTGTGTGTTTTACGCTCCATTAGAACACTTGTGTGGTTTACTCTCCATTAGAACACCTGTGTGTTTTACTCTCCATTAGAACACCTGTGTGTTTTACTCTCCATTAGAACACCTGTGTGTTTTACTCTCCATTAGAACGCCTGTGTGTTTTACTCTCCATTAGAATACCTGTGTGTTTTACGCTCCATTAGAACACCTGTGTGTTTTACTCTCCATTAGAACGCCTGTGTGTTTTACTCTCCATTAGAATACCTGTGTGTTTTACTCTCCATGAGAACGCCTGTGTGTTTTACTCTCCATTACAATGCCTGTGTGTTTTACGCTCCATTAGAACACCTGTGTGTTTTACTCTCCATTAGAACACCTGTGTGTTTTACTCTCCATTAGAACGCCTGTGTGTTTTACTCTCCATTAGAATACCTGTGTGTTTTACGCTCCATTAGAACACCTGTGTGTTTTACTCTCCATTAGAACACCTGTGTGTTTTACTCTCCATTAGAATACCTGTGTGTTTTACTCTCCATGAGAACGCCTGTGTGTTTTACTCTCCATTACAATGCCTGTGTGTTTTACGCTCCATTAGAACACCTGTGTTTTACTCTTCATTAGAACACCTGTGTGTTTTACTCTCCATTAGAACACCTGTGTGTTTTACTCTCCATTAGAATACCTGTGTGTTTTACTCTCCATGAGAACGCCTGTGTGTTTTACTCTCCATTACAATGCCTGTGTGTTTTACGCTCCATTAGAACACCTGTGTTTTACTCTTCATTAGAACGCCTGTGTGTTTTACTCTCCATTAGAATACCTGTGTGTTTTACTCTCCATGAGAACGCCTGTGTGTTTTACTCTCCATTACAATGCCTGTGTGTTTTACGCTTCATTAGAACACCTGTGTGTTTTACTCTCCATTAGAACACCTGTGTGTTTTACTCTCCATTAGAACGCCTGTGTGTTTTACTCTCCATTAGAATACCTGTGTGTTTTACGCTCCATTAGAACACCTGTGTGTTTTACTCTCCATTACAACGCCTGTGTGTTTTACGCTCCATTAGAACACCTGTGTTTTACTCTTCATTAGAACACCTGTGTGTTTTACTCTTCATTTGAACACCTGTGTGTTTTACTCTCTATCTATCCAGAGTGTGAATGATGAGCTGGGGAAACTGAGAGTCCAGCTGCCAAAAGAGCAGGAAAAGGTGTCCAGTCTGGAGGCCAAAGTCTCAGAGTTAGAGGTCTGTATCTTCACCTCTTCACATTATTCACATACAGTGCATTCAGAAAGTATTCAGAGCCCTTGTATTTTTCCAAATGTTGTTACAATACAGCCTTATTCTAAAATATAAATGTTTTTTTCTTCTTCATCAATCTACACACAATACCTCATAATGACAAAGAAAACACAGGTTTCAATAAATTGTTGCAAATTTACAATAAAAAACAACTGAAATGATCACATTTACATAAGTATTACTCAGTACTTTGTTGAAGCACCTTTGGCAGTGATTACAGTCTTCAGTCTTCTTGGGTATGACTCTACGAGCTTGGCACACCTGTATTTGGGGAGTTTCTCCCATTCTTCTCTGCAGATCATGTCAAGCTCTGTCAGGTTGAATGGGGAGCATCACTGCACAGCTATTTTCAGGTCTCTCCAGTTATGTTCGACCTGGTTCATGTCCAGGCTCTGGCTGGGCCACTCAAGGACATTCAGAGACTTGTCCCGAAGCCACTCCTTGGTTGTCTTGGCTGTGTGCTTAGGGTTGTTGTTCTGTTGGAAGGTGAACCTTTGCCCCAGTCTGAGGTCCTGAGCAAAACATCCCCATAGCATGATGCTGCCACCACCATGCTTCACTGTAGGGATGGTGCCAGGTTTCCTCCAGACGTGACGCTTGGCATTCAGGCCAAAGAGTTAAATCTTGGTTTCATCAGACCAGAGAGTCTGGTCTGAGAGTCTTTAGGTGTCTTTTGGCAATCTCCAAGTGGGCTGTCATGTGCCTTTTACTGAGGAGTGGCTTCCGGCTGGCCACTCTACAATAAAGGCCTGATTGGTGAAGTGCTGCTTCCTTCTGGAAGGTTCTCCCATCTCCACAGAGGAACTTTGGAGTTCTGTCTGAGTGACCATCGGGTTCTTGGTCACCTCCCTGACCAAGGCCCTTCTCCCCCGATTGCTCAGTTTGGCTGGGCGGCCAGCTCTAGGAAGAGTCCTTGTGGTTGCAAACTTCTTCCATTTAAGAATGATGGAGGCCACTGTGTTCTTAAGGACCTTCAATGCTGCAGACATTTTTTGTTACTCTTCCCCAGATCTGTGCCTCGACACAATCCTGTCTCAGAGCTCTACGGACAATTCCTTTGACCTCATGGCTTGGTTTTTGCTCTGACATGCACTGTCAACTGTGGGACCTTATATAGACAGGTGTGTGTCTTTCCAAATCATGTCCAATCAATTGAATTTACCCCAGGTGGACTTTAATCAAGTTGTAGAAACACCTCAAGGATGATCAATGGAAACAGGATGCATCTGAGCTCAATTTCGAATCTAATAGCAAAGGGTCTGAATACTTATGTATAGAAGGAAGGTACAGTGCCTTGCGAAAGTATTCGGCCCCCTTGAACTTTGCGACCTTTTGCCACATTTCAGGCTTCAAACATAAAGATATAAAACTGTATTTTTTTGTGAAGAATCAACAACAAGTGGGACACAATCATGAAGTGGAATGACATTTATTGGATATTTCAAACTTTTTTAACAAATCAAAAACTGAAAAATTGGGCGTGCAAAATTATTCAGCCCCTTTACTTTCAGTGCAGCAAACTCTCTCCAGAAGTTCAGTGAGGATCTCTGAATGATCCAATGTTGACCTAAATGACTAATGATGATAAATACAATCCACCTGTGTGTAATCAAGTCTCTGTATAAATGCACCTGCACTGTGATAGTCTCAGAGGTCCGTTAAAAGCGCAGAGAGCATCATGAAGAACAAGGAACACACCAGGCAGGTCCGAGATACTGTTGTGAAGAAGTTTAAAGCCGGATTTGATACAAAAAGATTTCCCAAGCTTTAAACATCCCAAGGAGCACTGTGCAAGCGATAATATTGAAATGGAAGGAGTATCAGACCACTGCAAATCTACCAAGACCTGCCGTCCCTCTAAACTTTCAGCTCATACAAGGAGAAGACTGATCAGAGATGCAGCCAAGAGGCCCATGATCACTCTGGATGAACTGCAGAGATCTACAGCTGAGGTGGGAGACTCTGTCCATAGGACAACAAACAAGTATATTGCACAAATCTGGCCTTTATGGAAGAGTGGCAAGAAGAAAGCCATTTCTTAAAGATATCCATAAAAAGTGTTGTTTAAAGTTTGCTACAAGCCACCTGGGAGACACACCAAACATGTGGAAGAAGGTGCTCTGGTCAGATGAAACCAAAATTGAACTTTTTGGCAACAATGCAAAACGTTATGTTTGGCGTAAAAGCAACACAGCTCATCACCCTGAACACACCATCCCCACTGTCAAACATGGTGGTGGCAGCATCATGGTTTGGGCCTGCTTTTCTTCAGCAGGGACAGGGAAGATGGTTAAAATGGATGGGAAGATGGATGGAGCCAAATACAGGACCATTCTGGAAGAAAACCTGATGGAGTCTGCAAAAGACCTGAGACTGGGACGGAGATTTGTCTTCCAACAAGACAATGATCCAAAACATAAAGCAAAATCTACAATGGAATGGTTCAAAAATAAACATATCCAGGTGTTAGAATGGCCAAGTCAAAGTCCAGACCTGAATCCAATCGAGAATCTGTGGAAAGAACTGAAAACTGCTGTTCACAAATGCTCTCCATCCAACCTCACTGAGCTCGAGCTGTTTTGCAAGGAGGAATGGGAAAAAATGTCAGTCTCTCGATGTGCAAAACTGATAGAGACATACCCCAAGAGACTTACAGCTGTAATCGCAGCAAAAGGTGGCGCTACAAAGTATTAACTTAAAGGGGCTGAATAATTTTGCACGCCCAATTTTTCAGTTTTTGACTTGTTAAAAAAGTTTGAAATATCCAATAAATGTCGTTCCACTTCATGACTGTGTCCCACTTGTTGTTGATTCTTCACAAAAAAATACAGTTTTATATCTTTATGTTTGAAGCCTGAAATGTGGCAAAAGGTCGCAAAGTTCAAGGGGGCCGAATACTTTCGCAAGGCAATGTATTTCTGTTTTTTATTTGTAATCCATTTGCAAAAATTTCTTAACCTGTTTTCGCTTTGTCAATAGGGGGTATCGTGATGATTTTTTTCTTATTTAATCCATTTTAGAATAAGGCTGTAACATAACAAAATGTGGGAAAAGTCAAAGGGTCTGAATACTTTCCGAATGCACAGTATGACAAGAGTGCAATATAACAGACAGTCTTCAATCCCTTGTCTTGTAATGTATTTTCTCTGTAATGTCTTTTGTCTGTAATGTCTTTTGTCTGTAATGTATATTTCGTTATATGCCGGAACCCAGTAAGACTAGCTGTCGCCATTGGCGTCACCATGGGGATCCTAATAAATCACAATCAAGATACATACAGTAAAACACTTTGGGAAACACTGGCAGAGAAAAAAATGATTGGCTACATGGCATGTCTGTTCAGCACTGTCTTTAGACCCAATTTAAATAGCTGACATTGAAATAGCTGAAAGCAAAGAATCAGTGATAAGAATTCATAAGATGATCATATAATTGGGTGGATGACAAAGTCAGATGTGCACACGTCCAGCCTGTCTGCTCTGGCGTATGTTTTTACGTTTTCATTAGAGATGCCTAGGAATACATATGAGGGAGGGCAAAGAAATGAATATGAAAGAAGAGCAGGCCTGTACACACTTAATACGAAATTAGAGTTCGGTGTTCATCAGCCGAGTATGATAAAACAGAGAGCAGAGTGGTCTTAATCTCCTTCCTGTCCTTGCCTAGACAGGATGTGACACGTTGTAATTAATCTGCCTGTACTGTGCTATGATAATCTGAGTGAAGGAGAGAGATAGGCTGTTCATTTACAAAGCATCGCTCCTCTGTAGACTTCTTAATCCTTGGTCTGTATTAATTTATCAACCGATCAAACACCTGTTTCTGAAAGTTTTTTGGTTCTATTTTTATAACTACTGCATGTTATGATTATGTTTGATGAAGGGGGTGAATGAAGAGTACTCACGGCTGATTGGAGAGAAGGATGCTCACATCACAAAGTCTGAAGCAGCCATTTGTCAGAGTGAGGGAGAGATTCAGCACCTAAGAGAGTCTGTCACCAGGTAAGGCTGTAACCCCGGCATTTACCTATTATACCCCACACAGAAAACAACCTTTCTATTTAGATGAGCTAAGTAGCCCGTCTTAAGATATTTTTAAACGCATCGTGCAGAATCGACAAGACAATTCTGTCTGCTATTTTCTTATGTAAGTGCATGAGTCAAAGATTATGTCCCTGATTGAGTCTGTAATACCAACATGTTTCAAGCAGACCACCATAGTCCCTGTGCCCAAAAACACAAAGGCAACCTGCCTAAATGACTACAGACCCGTAGCACTCACATCAGTAGCCAAGTGCTTTGAAAGGCTGGTAATGGCTCACATCAACACCATTATCCCAGAGACCAGGGACCCACTCCAATTTGCATACCGCCCAAACAGATCCACAGATGATGCAATCTCTATTGCACTCCACACTACCCTTTCCCACCTGGACAAAAGGAACACTAATGCGAGAATGCTATTCATTGACTACAGCTCAGCATTCAACACCATAGTACCCTCAAAGCTCATCACTAAGACTAAACACCTCCCTCTGCAACTGGATCCTGGACTTCCTGATGGGCCGCCCCCAGGTGGTGAGGGTAGGTAGCAACACATCTGCCACGCTGATCCTCGACACTGGAGCCCCCCAGGGGTGCATGCTCAGTCCCCTCCTGTACTCCCTGTTCACCCACGACTGCATGGCCAGGCACGACTCCAACAGCATCATTAAGTTTGCAGACGACATAACAGTGGTAGGCCTGAGCACCGACAAGACAGCCTATAGGGAGAAGTTCAGAGACCTGGCCAGGTGGTGCCAGAATAAAAACCTACCCCTCAACGTAACCAAGACTAAGGAGATGATTGTGGACTACAGGAAAAGGAGGACTGAGTACGCCCGGGGCTGTAGTCGTACACACTCCATCTTCCATTCTCTTAAAGTAACTGTCCAGTATTTCCAGATTTCTATGAAATATGGCCTATAATTCATTTCAAGTTGTTATTATTAAGTATGTTAAAAAGCAGCTTTCATGTGTTGGAAATATGTGGGAGTACCACAACAACAAAATGGGGTGGGCTATACCAGTCATTAAAATATTCATGGGAGTAGACCGCTGATTGGCCAGCTCAGCCAACATGACATCATGCTCTATGAGGAAATAGCAAGCATTTTTTAAACAATCTTTTTGAGATACAAGTTTGAGGTTTTAAAGTGTTTTTTCTCCAATTTATGTTTTGGCCACATATACTAGTATAGGTCAAGTCAACAACATTATTTGGGATGAGTTAACAGAATATTAACTTGTACAAATATTCAGTGGACAGTTAAAGCCAATTTATGCTTAATCCAGAAATTCGATCCAGAGGCTCTGTACAGAGAGTGTGATGCAATTGCAGAGCCTCCGGAGGCTTGCGAAGGCCAAATCGAGCTAGCTCCGCACTGCGAAGGGCTCCGTATAGCTCCGCATTGACATGATTGATTGATGGTAGGTGGGGGCAGGAGGTCCTGTATAAAATAATCTAACTTTCTTGACAACTTCCTTCACAACAGCTCGGCTCTGCTCCGTGAAGCGCAGTATGAATGCTCTGACTTCTGTGGAGTCCGCATCGCAGTAAATGCTGTATGGCCACTGCAGATGTTGGATTGACCATGCAGAGCCTTGTACTTTAATATTTTTCTCACCCTTATCTCTCTGTCATTTAGTGCTGAGGAGGCTCTCTCAACGGTCCAGGCGGTGTGTGAGGAGCTAAAGCAGAAACTGGAGCAGGCCGAGGTGGACAAACGTAGTTATTACCTTAGGACGACCGCAGAGATCGACGACCTATACCGAACCAAGAGCACCCTGGAGGAGCGCCTCATTGAACTTATCAAGTACGACCTAGTCCCTCCTCTGCACTATCCTGAGCGCGGGAAGAAAAAGACAAAGCGACAGCTGAACCTTTGATCTGTAGATCTAAGACAGGCTTTTGTTTAGAAACTGGAAAGGGTGTTGTTGTTTTCTGCCTTCGTTTGGGTGATCAGATAGCAAGGTCTGGTTCTACCCTCTTGGCTGAGTCCTGTGGGGAGTGTGTCCTCTGAGGATGCTCTCCCATAGCGAGCACAGTGTGGGTCTTTGTAATGCCATCTCACCCCTGACAGTCTCATCTGATGAAAAGGAGGGAGGGAGGGAGGGATCTGATGAAAAGGAGGGAGGGATCTGACATAAAGGAGGGAGGGATCTGACATAAAGGAGGGAGGGGGATCTGACATAAAGGAGGGAGGGGGATCTGACATAAAGGAGGGAGGGGGGGATCTGACATAAAGGAGGGAGGGAGGATCTGACATAAAGGAGGGAGGGAGGGATCTGACATAAAGGAGGGAGGGGGATCTGACATAAAGGAGGGAGGGGGGATCTGACATAAAGGAGGGAGGGATCTGACATAAAGGAGGGAGGGATCTGACATAAAGGAGGGAGGGAGGGATCTGACATAAAGGAGGGAGGAAGGGATCTGACATAAAGGAGGGAGGAAGGGATCTGACATAAATGAGGGAGGAAGGGATCTGACATAAAGGAGGGAGGGAGGGGGATCTGACATAAAGGAGGGAGGGAGGGAGGGATCTGACATAAAGGAGGGAGGAAGGGATCTGACATAAAGGAGGGACGGATCTGACATAAAGGAGGGAGGGGGGGATCTGACCTTTATTTTATTTATTTATTTTATTTCACCTTTATTTAACCAGGTAGGCAAGTTGAGAACAAGTTCTCATTTACAATTGCGACCTGGCCAAGATAAAGCAAAGCAGTTCGACAGATACGACACAGAGTTACACATGGAGTAAAACAAACATACAGTCAATAATACAGTATAAACAAGTCTATATACAATGTGAGCAAATGAGGTGAGAAGGGAGGTAAAGGCAAAAAAAGGCCATGGTGGCAAAGTAAATACAATATAGCAAGTAAAACACTGGAATGGTAGTTTTGCAATGGAAGAATGTGCAAAGTAGAAATAAAAATAATGGGGTGCAAAGGAGCAAAATAAATAAATAAATTAAATACAGTTGGGAAAGAGGTAGTTGTTTGGGCTAAATTATAGGTGGGCTATGTACAGGTGCAGTAATCTGTAAGCTGCTCTGACAGTTGGTGCTTAAAGCTAGTGAGGGAGATAAGTGTTTCCAGTTTCAGAGATTTTTGTAGTTCGTTCCAGTCATTGGCAGCAGAGAACTGGAAGGAGAGGCGGCCAAAGAAAGAATTGGTTTTGGGGGTGACTAGAGAGATATACCTGCTGGAGCGTGTGCTACAGGTGGGAGATGCTATGGTGACCAGCGAGCTGAGATAAGGGGGGACTTTACCTAGCAGGGTCTTGTAGATGACATGGAGCCAGTGGGTTTGGCGACGAGTATGAAGCGAGGGCCAGCCAACGAGAGCATACAGGTCGCAATGGTGGGTAGTATATGGGGCTTTGGTGACAAAACGGATTGCACTGTGATAGACTGCATCCAATTTGTTGAGACATATAGGAGGGAGGGAGGGATCTGACATAAAGGAGGGAGGGAGGGATCTGACATAAAGGAGGGAGAGAGGGATCTGACATAAAGGAGGGAGAGATCTGATGAAAAGGAGGGAGAGAGGGATCTGACATAAAAGAGGGAGGGAGGGATCTGACATAAAGGAGGGAGGGAGGGATCTGACATAAAGGAGGGAGGGATCTGACATAAAGGAGGGAGAGATCTGATGAAAAGGAGGGAGAGAGTAATCTGACATAAAAGAGGGAGGGAGGGATCTGACATAAAGGAGGGAGGGAGGGATCTGACATAAAGGAGGGAGAGAGGGATCTGACATAAAAGAGGGAGGGATCTGACATAAAGGAGGGAGGGAGGGATCTGACATAAAGGAGGGAGAGAGGGATCTGACATAAAAGAGGGAGGGATCTGATGAAAAGGAGGGAGAGAGGGATCTGACATAAAGGAGGAGAGATCTGACAAAAGGAGGGAGAGAGGGATCTGACATAAAAGAGGGAGGGATCTGACATAAAGGAGGGAGAGAGGGATGACATAAAGGAGGGAGGGATCTGATGAAAAGGAGGGAGAGAGGGATCTGACATAAAAGAGGGAGGGATCTGACATAAAGGAGGGAGGGAGGGATCTGACATAAAGGAGGGAGAGATCTGATGAAAAGGAGGGAGAGAGGGATCTGACATAAAGGAGGGAGAGAGGGATCTGACATAAAGGAGGGAGAGAGGGATCTGACATAAAGGAGGGAGGGAGGGATCTGACATAAAGGAGGGAGAGATCTGATGAAAAGGAGGGAGGGAGGGATCTGATGAAAAGGAGGGAGAGAGGGATCTGACATAAAGGAGGGAGGGAGGGATCTGACATAAAGGAGGGAGAGAGGGATCTGACATAAAGGAGGGAGGAGGATCTGACATAAAGGAGGGAGGGATCTGACATAAAGGAGGGAGAGAGGGATCTGACATAAAAGAGGGAGGGATCTGACATAAAGGATCTGACATAAAGGAGGGAGAGATCTGATGAAAAGGAGGGAGAGAGGGATCTGACATAAAAGAGGGAGGGAGGGATCTGACATAAAGGAGGGAGGGAGGGATCTGACAAAAGGAGGGAGAGAGGGATCTGACATAAAGGAGGGAGAGATCTGATGAAAAGGAGGGAGGGAGGGATCTGATGAAAAGGTGGGAGATGCTATGGTGACCAGTGAGCTGAGATAAGGGGGGACTTTACCTAGCAGGGTCTTGTAGATGACATGGAGCCAGTGGGTTTGGCGACGAGTATGAAGCGAGGGCCAGCCAACGAGAGCGTACAGGTCGCAATGGTGGGTAGTATATGGGGCTTTGGTGACAAAACGGATTGCACTGTGATAGACTGCATCCAATTTGTTGAGACATAAAGGAGGGAGAGAGAGATCTGATGAAAAGGAGGGAGGGAGGAATCTGACATAAAGGAGGGAGAGATCTGACATAAAGAAGGGAGAGAGGGATCTGACGTAAAGGAGAGAGGGATCTGACATAAAGAAGGGAGAGAGGGATCTGACGAAAGGAGGGATCTTTGCCTAGGAGTAGTCCATTCGGAATTCAGAAAGAATCCCAAGATATCAAGGAAGAAGACAGCGAGAGGGGGATATCAAGAAGGAAGACAG